>NC_071101.1:48617500-48662500 GCF_024256425.1 Clarias gariepinus | reverse complement strand
GTCGTCCATCTCTAAGTGCTCTTAAGCACTGTTACCATGGAAACGCCGGCACACCCCCACCTCCACTCATAAAAATATATTCATAGGTATCAGTAATTCAATTACATTTATAATAATAACAATAATAATAATAATAAGGATGGCGCAATCCCATAATCGTGTTCTTCATGGCATAGTTAACGTGGCGTGACATAAAACCGCACGCAGTTCGTCCCGTGGTTCAGTCAACAGTCGTACTGGTAGTGCGTAGTCATACTTTGCACGCATGTAGTAAATGAGCGAGTCTTGAACTGGCTTGATGGAGGGATGAAAGAACAATAAACAGACAGAACACATCAGAATGGAGAAAGAGAAGAAACTGAGATGATGAGAAATAAAGGTCCTCTGATGGCACTGAAACGCTTTTTATGGACACAACTTCTAACTCCATGGTCTTTCCTGATTTGCTGATCCAAAACACACAATAATCTCCTCTGAACAGTAGATATTGAGATGTTTATCTGCTCCTTCTGCTCTGTAAAGCTTCATAACGGCTCTAATCTGAGGTGCTGGTTGGTAATCGGTGATTTCTGAGGCTGGTGACTCTAAATGAACTTCTCCTCTGCAGCAGAGCTCAGTTTTGGTCTTGTTCTCCTGGGAAGGTCTTCATGAGAGACAGTTTCATTATGGACTGCTGTTGGACTGTTGTAGTTTTGAAAAAAGTTCTAATAAAGTTCTCCAAGCACTATTCCATAAAACTTATCAGTGTATTGTTCTAGAATTTAGAATAGTATCTACAGGGTGGGCCATTGATATGGATAGACCTTAATAAAATGGGAATGGTCGGTGATATTAACTTCCTGTTTGCGGCACATTAGTATATGTGAGGGGGAAAACTTTTCAAGATGGGTGGTGACCATGGTGGCCATTTTAAAGTCGGCCATTTTGGATCCAACTTTAGTTTTTTCAATAGGAAGAGGGTCATGTGACACATCAAACTTATTGGGAATTTCACAAGAAAAACAATGGTGTTTTAACGTAACTTTATTCTTTAATGAGTTATTTACAAGTTTCTGACCACTTATAAAGCAGTTATTAGCAGTTTGCTAACTGTAGCATGGGAGATGGGTGGTCTCGTATGGTGTCTTGCATTGGGATCTGCTGCGATGACCCGGTTACTGCGTTCACCAGACATCAAGACACAATTTCTATCCGCTCCTCACGTGTCATTAGTATGTAAACTGCTAAAAACTGCTTTATAAGTGGTCGGAAACTTGTAAATAACTCGCGGCAGCGTAACAGCCCGTTAATTCATGCCCATGCAGTGATGAGAAAGACAAATCGAGTCGATCACATCCATTCTTTTAATTTCTGCGTTGTCAGGCGATATTACAAACTTGCGCGTAGGTTCCGTACTTAAATCAAACCAAAAACGACAGGCTCAGGCTCCATATTTCAGCGTTTTTCAGTTTGGACTGCATTACCCACAAAGCACTGTGTTGTGGGTAATGCAGTCCAAAGCATTGCCCGCACTGGACTACACTTCCGTGGCTATACCCCACGTGTGTTGTGAAGACACGCCCCACAGAACTGGGGGGGGGGGGGGGGGGGCGGTATCAGCAGAGGTCATAAGCATTTAAGGGAACATGTACTGAAACAGGTTGCTGAGAACAGAGCTAGTTTTTACCAGGTAAAAGTAGTTTTTTTTACACAATCCTTTTGAATTTTTAATTAACGTATAATACAAACTTTTCATTAGGACCCTAAAGATCATATTAACATTTAATGAAAAATGGGATGTGTAGGACCTTTAAGGTGTATCCATATCAATGGCCCACCCTGTAGAAGTTGAGTCATGTCTACTGGACTTGTCTAGTCTATTCTGGACTGGAGTGAAATGAAACAGCCTTCCTCCAGGACCAAGGTGCTACATACATGTAACGTAAATTAATAAAAAACTAACCAGCTAACTAGGACACATAATTAGCTGAATATCTAAGACAAACCAAATTTAATCCATAAATGATCAAAAACTATTCTAAAGTACAATAGAAAAGATAACACAAGACAACATAACGTGTACATGCAGATGTGCAAACAGGAGCAGCAACAGAAGAACATAACACAATACAATATACTGCGATATATCCGGTATATATCAGTATTATATACTGTATCAGTCCAGTGCTTTCTGGTTGAGTAGACGGATGACATGTGGGCAGGAGGTGTTGCACATGCCATCCGTCTACTCAGCAATATGGTGCAGGAAAACAATCCGTCTGCATCCACATAACAATAAAAATGAATAATAAAAAAGGCATTGTTTGACTGTGACTGTTTGACACTTTACAATAATTATAATAAAAATAATAAAAACTTCTCAATTAACATCTTTGCTTTTGCCAATGTTAGGATTTTCAATTGTGATTCCTCACTAATGATGACATACAGGATACAGTCCGGTTTAAATTTTTTAATAGTAATGATTTCAAATCTAATTAAGAAAAAAATGAAAATGTAATATTTAAATTACGAATTTATTTGCCAAATGGTCTCTTATGGTCCATCTGCAGTACCATGAGATACCACTAGGGTATCGCTCTCTGTTAGAGTGTAATATTGAGGAGTTTACTGCGCAGGATCGGATTTGTGCCGTAACCCTGACATTCTTTAACCAGTAAAATATGATTATTATATACAACAGACTCGAGAACATCAGGGGAAGCGGGAAAGGCCGCTCTCTAACTTGTTGCTTGCTAGGTTCTGAATCAGGTGACACAAGGTAGCGCTAAAGTCTTGACGCTAACCCTAATCATCACAAGCTTGGGCCTAGTTCCAGGTTTTTATGAAATTTTTTAATTTAGCCCAATATAGATCCTTAACCGTCTCGTAACAATTTTTTAGCTAGCTAATTTTTTAGAATGGCTGACCTGCGCTGTTTCCTCGTTGCCTGGCAACAGCATTGCACAACGACTTCCTTTTAACTGTAAAAGTTTTTTTGAATTTGAAATTTAAATCTCAACTGTTGGGTGATGATGTCACCAATCACACGTTCTGTATCATTAACTCACGGCACCATATAGAACAAATACTGTAGAGCTGGAAGAGTTTCTGTGTGTGTGTGTGTGTGTGTGTGTGTGTGTGTGTGTGTAGACGGCTGAATCACCACTGTTGCAGGAGAGCTGTATTTTATGATGATAGTTCAGGGCTAGGGTGAATTAATGGCCGACATTTTGGAGTGGTAATATCTGCTTATGAGAATCTGTGTGTGTGTGTGTGTGTGTGTGTGTGTGATAGCAAACCGGGGATCTCAGCAGTGTCCCAAAGGAAAATGCTGTTCTAGTGATGGCCATAAATTGATCGATCTTGTAGAAACACACACACACACACACACACACACACACACACACACACACACACACACACACACACACAGAAAAAAATACTTCTTTCTAAGGCTGCTGCAGACCAATGACCCGTCTCGTTCTTATGATTAAAGGCGGGGTTGATGTGTTTTGTCATTTAGTGCCAGCACACACACACACACACACACACACACACACACACACACACACACACACATGTTGATGGATACCAGCAGGATGAAACGTAAATGCCACTGCATCAATCATCTCCATCGTGACCTCCTTTAACGTGCTGTGTGTGTGTGTGTGTGTGTGTGTGAGTGAAATTAGAAATTATTGAACTCTCGTCTCAGAATTATTGGCACTCCTTCACAGCATAGGCAGTAACTATGTTATGTGAATTTTTATTTTTCCGTTTTAGGGGATGGTGTGTGTGAAAGTATTGGCACCCCTGGAGGATATAGAACTGATGTATATTGATTTTTTTCCCTGAATTTCTTTCCTCGTTTCGTTTAAGAAAAGAATCTCTTCAATGTTAAACGTCTTCAGTTATTCGTGGCCTTGTAGAAATCACAAACAGCCTTCAACGCAACAGAGTCGCGTGGCCCTTCCCTGTCATGCTCCCGCACACTGGTCGGAAAGTGATAACGCCCGACTTCTGTGACCTCACAGATGATTGGCTACTGTAGTTTTGCTCTTAATGATATGGAGAAACAAGTATGGGAACACCTCCCTTCTTATGGTGTGAATATTCACCTGTTCTGTGTTTGAGTCTGTAGAGTGTGAGAAGTTCAGCAATCTGGCTTTCTCAGCCTGGGAGAAAACATCAGATGCAGATGTTATCGGGCATGTCCGGTGTTTTTTTTTTTTCGTTTTTTTCTGGGGTTTTTTTGTTGTTGCAAGAAGCACTTTGAGGAACAACAGAAAAAAAATCAGAAAGGAAATCAAATTCATTTCCTGTAATCTGCAGAAAATCCATAAATCTATTTGTGTTGGAGGACACAGGCATTGTGCTAACACAACAACAACAATAATAGTAATAATAATAATAATAACGCTTTTATAAGAAGCTATTTGGCATGTCAAGCCCTAAAGGCTGCAAAGGGGAAGGCTTAACAAACCCTGGTTGCACACCTACTCCTATGCTTTCCTAAAGATATACTCTAGAGTTTACTTCTATAGCTGGAAAGTAAAGTTTGGGGATCAGGCATGGAGTAGTGTGCTAAGTGTCTCTGATTGGTAGGTTTACTGCTAAGGATGCATTTGTGATGTTTAAGGACTACCTGAGATCGTGTTGAGACCATCAGTGAAGATGAAGTCAGGATAAAGGCGAAGCAGTCATGAAAACCATCAAATCTCTCTGGAAGCCAAAGCTTTAGGTTAAAATAGTTGGCTTCATTCATGTCAATGTTCCAGTCCATAGAAGAAGTGGAATGTGTCATGGGTGGCATGGTGGCTTAGTGGCACTGTTTTTGTGCACCTGCAGGGATGGCAGTTTGAATCTCACCAACAGGTGGAGTTTATATGTTCCCCCAGTGCTTGGTGGGTTTCATCCCACAGTTACAAATCATATTGTGTAGGCTGACCAGTGTTTCCAAATTGCAAATACACCGATCAGCCATAACATCTGCCCTGACTTCTTCAGGGTGTCTCCACACTGTGTCTGGGGGTTGCAGGGTGGAACCTCCATGGATCAGACTTGTTTATCTGGTGCATCTCATGGGGCTTGATCGGGTTGTGATCTGGGGAGTTTGGAGGCCGGGTCAGTAGTCTTGATCTCTCTGATGGGTTCTGGTTCTTGGGCTGTGGTTCTGGTGCCTTTCTAATCCCACCAGCATTGACGTTTTTCAAGCGTTTGCCTGCAGCCGTGAGTGAGCCTTGGGTGCCCGTGATTCTGTCACCAGTTTCCTGGTATATACATTATGTTAATGAATTAGGTTATGTTAGAGCTTCCTGTGATTGGTTCCAGTCCCTTAAATGATCAAAAACAGGAAAAGCTGTATGGAAAATAAAATGATAGATAGAAACTTCAGATAGGCCCAAACCAGTTTTTAGCAAAACCAATACCCAAAACTGAAACAAGCCCAGGTACAGTATAAATCTGAGTCTAATTGAGAGGACATCTTGAGACCAAGTATGAATCCAAGTGAGCGATAATGCAGTGCATACAGTGCTACTCCCACAAGCATGTACAGCATTTCTGAGATTCTGAAAGTCTTGTGGGCATTAGCCTTGTTTTCCTAATGCATTGTTTTGTTGTTTTGTATTTCTTGGATTTGTTCCTATACATTATAATTATGATTCTTGAGTTTGGCGATATAAAAAAAATACGCACACGGTTGAGTTTGTGAAGTTTTGTGCTGTGTTCTGATAAGACCAAAAATTAAACCTTTTGGGCATGATCGTGGAAAAAAAAAAGAAAGAAAAGATGTCAAATACAAGGAAGTCATGTGTAAAATGTGCTGGTGGATTATTAATGCTCAGGGCTGTTTTGCAGCTCAGAAGATTGATGGCATCGAGAATTCCGCTAAGCACCTGGATACAAAACCTTCTAAGGAGTTAAGACTGGGATGTAGACAGAACTTTCAATATGAAAATGACCAAAATATATGCAATATATATATATATATATATATATATATATATATATATATATATATATATATATATATATATATATATTTTTTTTTTTTTTTTGCTTGAAGGGGTAGACCAAGATGTTTTTGGGAAGAGACTGCCATACTTCTAAAACTATAGTTTTTTTTTTTTTTTTTTTTAAGGGAAAAAACGCATTATGTAAGAAAATCTTTGTGGTAAATTTTTTATTTGAAATTATGTCTGTCTGTCTGTCTGTCTGTCTTTCTATCTATCTATCTATCTATCTATCTATCTGTCTGTCTGTCTGTCTGTCTATCTATCTATCTATCTATCTATCTAACAGTTACAGTGGTAGAACATAAAAAGTGCATCAGGGAAAGAGAAGAGAGATGGGCAGGGATGGAGGGATTCATTTTGCTCCAAAGTGGAGCCTCATCATGATGGCAGGCTCAGCACGAAACTGTAATTAGTTTTGTCAAATTGGATGAAGAATCAGCAAAAACGCAGGAGAGGCATCAGCGCAGATATCGATCCACCGCTCGAAATGATGGAGCGAGAGAAAGGGAGAGATGGAAGGAGAGATGGAAAGGGGATTAGAGAGAGATATAAAACTAATCAGAGAGAAATACCAGGAACGGAATGAATGAATGTGGAAAATACGGAGAAAGACAGAAATACATTTCCAACAAAACCTTAGAATCAATGTATTATATAATATTCTGACATGTGGTTGTTTATTACAGTGTAAAAATAGGCAATAAATGAAGACAGAACCTAGATGCTATGTTAAATATGTTCAGTCAGCTCTGCAGTAATTGGCACTGTTAATAAGAACTTTTGATTTACTCAGAATAAATTCGTGGTGTGAGACTAAATTAATTAACAACGACTATTTCATCGACTTTACCAACATGATTGCATATTGTACATCGTAAATTAATGCAAAAATATTATATACACATAAAATAATGATCTGTCCTTATGTAAGTAATTATTTGAATGACTTTTCTGTGGCATGTACAGTACTATATGTGAGGTGCAGTAGTGCTTTTAGTTGAACTTTGGCCTTAAACTTGAACATTGATTAGAATAAAGATTGGGGTATTGACTTGATCCTTCACTTAACTTGAGCATTAACTTTGGTTTTTAACTTGAGCATTAACTTGAAGAATGACATAAGCTTTGATTTGAACAATGACTTGAATTTTTACTTTGACTTTGAATAAATTTGACTGAAACAAAAAAAAAAGGGTTTTGACATGAATGTTGACTTTGGCCTTGTCTTTAACAGAACTTGAAAGATTTGATCTTTCACAATGACTTGGCCTAGACCTTTGATTTGAATATTAACTTGAATGACTTTGGCTTTCACTTGAACAATGAACTAACGTTTATTTGAACTTTGCCTTAAACTTTTATGTGATCTTTGATATGAATAATGTAAACTTTTACTTGATCAATGAATTTTACTTTTGCTCGAACTTTAACCTGATTTGTACCTTAACTTAAACTTTTTTAACTTTTAACGTAAGTTTTGAATTGTTTTTAAACTTTTAAAATTCTAATTTGTTTCTAATTTTATCGATGTTATTCAATTCAATTCAATTTTATTTGTATAGCGCTTTTAACAATTATCATTCTCGCAAAGCAGCTTTACACAGTCAAAAGAATTATTTATGTTTGTATGGAATGTGAATGTGTAGGGATCACAATGGTCAGATAGTCTTTGGTGAGCAAGCCGAGGGCGACAGTGGACAGGAAAAACTCCCTGAGATGGTAATAGGAAAAAACCTTGAGAGGAACCAGACTCAATCAGGGAACCCATCCTCATTTGGGTGAATCAGAAAGCAGAATTGATCTGCATTCATACAGTGTGTAGGGTGGGAGGCAGTTCAGCATAACAGTTGATGTTAATTGATGTTAATATGGAGTCCAGGTAGTTATTGGAGACTCAGGTAGACTTGTAGCAAATTCCAGTCCTGAACTATCGAGCAACTGCAGCCAAGTTAAGTTCTCGAAGAGACAGCTGTCAACACCAGTCGAGGCCAGAACCATCTTCATGTTATTGATATTTGGTTTTCAACCATAAATGACATTACTCACTCACTCACTCATCTTATCTTATATACTGCCTTATCCTGTATTTAGGGGCGCAGGGGGCCTGGAGCCTAACCCAGGAGACTTGGGGTACAAGGCGGGGTACACCCAATCCATCGCAGTAAATGACATTACTTGATGATGTAAATGAACAACTTAAAACAATTATAGCATTTGACTATTTATGTAACATTGTGATGAAATTTTACACACACACACACACATATACACACACAGATGTGTATACATACACTTAGAAACTGATTTAGTCCTTAATCTGTATCCCAGTTTATCAACGTCTCCTCCATTAAAGAACCCAGCGTCCTGTAAAGTCGAGCAGCGTGTACTTATGATGCATTAAATCATTTTAGACGCTTTGAATGTGACCCTTCATGTGCGAATAATTATCAGTTTTAAATCTTTTAGAGGAAGAGGAGGGACGTGAACCGGTGAACGACTGAACGAGTGAGAGAGAAAAAGGCGTAAAAAAATGGCAGAACATGACGTCCCTCTTTCTTTTAAATGTTAATCTCTTTTGTAGAAAGTGTGGCCATGGATGTTTTTTTTTTTTCTTTGAAGAGACTGTAGAGCTTTTGTTCGAGTGGAATAGCATTAACCTTGCTTGGTCACTTCACAACGCTGTTATGTGACAACAGGGTCTTTTCAAAGTGGCGAAACGTTCACTCCAAAGTGATGGTGGCTTTTAATTGAAAACCATGGCTCCCTAATTGCTCCGTAAATGGCTCCCGCTGGGGTGAAGGTTTTCTTTTCTTCTTTTTTTGTATAAATGGAGATATTTCAGGAAAAAAAATTTCTCAGAATGCGGAGGTGTGCAGAGACTTCAGAAAGGTCTTGATAGGATTTTTAGAGCTGTCTTACGAATGACTAATGTTTCATTAAGTCCTTATTACAATTTCTTCAATCACCATAAAAACGTGGGGTGGTTTTTGTGACCATGTAATGTATATCGATAGCTTCGAGAATATTATAGTGGATTCGCTGCTTAGGTAGCATATAATTTCACACCACACCAACCGAGCTGTACTGTATGTTTAATGGAAATTAAGCTGAATTGACAACTATTTCATGACACATTTATTCACTTTGTGTTACATTTGTAAGCTGTCTTATTGTTCTTAGTAGTTTCCCTGATAAAATGTTCAAAAGGTTAAAAGAATGGCAATCCTTTACAACTTTTGTATTTCTATAGAAATACAGGTCTGGTTATTAAATGGTTCTATAGGAATGGTTTCATTATGGCTAATACTGGATTCCCTTCCTGATGCAACTGTTCCAATTTATCAAGGCTTGGGTCTGTTACTAAGTGGCCTTTTCTACATTCCTGAACTAATAGTTGAACTGTCTCAAATTGAAGTTCGTTGGTAGTTCTTGGTCATTTGCATGATCTAATCGCCTAAATATTGACTACACACTGTCTATGAAATGTTCTATATCTATATATAGCTATAAAATAATCTACAATCAATCAATCAATAGATAATTAAAATACAAATATAATATCAGTACCTCTACAGCATTAAATAGTGATGGACGTTTTCCTGGTTAGGAAGTACTTTGTCCACAGTCTCCACCCCGTTCAATTCAATTTAGTCAATAAGGGCTACCGCTTTCTGAGCCGTTGTCAACAAACTTGTGTGATAATGACAAGCAAACCGTAAACAACGCAGCTTAAAAGGAATAGAATGGGAGTGAAAGGACTCACTTCAACAAAGAAATGGCCACAGGCTTCCCGCTAATGAATCTGAACACGTCTGTAGGCAGATCTCGCGAGACACAAATGGAGAATTAAAGAGAATTTATAATCCATCAAAGACTGAACAATGATTTTACAACTGTTGGCAAGGACAAGAAGATCTTTTATGGAAATTATGGATATTTTATTACAGAGTAGAAATTCTAACTAACAGCTTCCTTTAAAGGAGGTATTTTATAAACAGTATAGATGTTCAATAGAACATTCATACATACTCAGATCCTTATATAGTTCCATAGAATCAGTGCCACATCTGTAAAACATCACTGTCATATTACAGAGTCTACTGGGTCGAATTTCATGTCTATAGAGTTCTATAAAACTACATGAAAATCTATAGAACATCAAATGCAGAAGTTCCTTAGATGCTTACTGGAGGCATATAATAGAATCTATAGAACTGTATGGAAAAGGGGTAGAATATGCATTTTAAGCATCAGATCTATACATTCCTATTGCAAGTACAAATACCAGGTGATATGCACTTCAAAGCAGAATATCTGGATATTCTTAGTGCAGGTCCTCAGAGTTCGATAGAAATAATGAAAAAAATCTATAGGACATTAACTTCAAAGCAGAAAGTATTGGAGGTCAATAAATTTCTATAGAACTGAGTAAAAAGTCTATAGAGCATGCATATTGGAGCAGTCTTTTTTATTGAATTCTATAAAACTGAGTAAAAATCTATAGAACATGTGTTTTATAGCAGAAGATCTATAAGGTCAAGTATAAATATTTTAACTGGAAGTGCGAGGCGTTAACCACTACCCTACCATTCCACCAATATTTTGCCATTTTTTATTTGAATTTTGAAGATTGCAACTTACACCTGATGAAAGTAAAAAATCCAGTAACTCAAAAAGAGTTTGAAGTACAGGAATGTCCAACTTTTTGAAATTAGGCTAAATTACACATAATATTTGGTTAAGTCTCCTTTAGCACAAATTTTACTGCATCAATGCAATTTGGCAAGGAGGACCAGGTTGCTGACCAGGTTGCTTTGATATCAGCCTTCATCTCATTGCTTGATTTTATATCATTTTATGTTATAGAATATTCTATAACATGATGATGCACTGTATAGAACTGAGCAAAAATGCCATTGAACTCATGGCCGAAGAACTTGAAAGTTGTATTGCAGTTCTAACTATCGAAACATTAAAACGAAAACATAAAGTCATTGCCAGTAACCAGGACTACCTACTGTATCACTGGCTAATAGCTAATCCCACGGGATCAAAGTAAACAAGTCAGCAGTTTAATATGAAGAGTTTACAGTCAAAATAAGGCTAATAAATAATTAAGGTTATAAAACTCAAGGAAATTTGGGAAATTTGCCAGTGAAGACAAACAAAGGTCTATTGAGTGGTGATGTGTTACAGGCACTTTGTTTAACTTTGTTTCGAGTGTGTGTCCTTCGAGTGTGTGCAAATATTTCAGCAAGTTGTGAAATGTGTGCGGAGAATAAACAACGTTTTCTTTAACTAGTTCTTTTTATTTAAATGAAGGACAGTAAAACGTACACACACTCAGACACACGCCCACACACACATGCACACATACACGTCCTTCACACTCGTACACCTGCACGTTTTACTTTTTATTCACGGCTCTTTTGCTCGGTTCAGCAGAAGCAGCGACAGCAGGTTATTATTATTATTATTATTATTATTATTTTTTAGATGTTTTCTGTTTTAGTTTTGTGCTAGAGATACAAGGCTAATGTTGCTCAAAAATAATGGCACTTAATGGACTTATGGACATCAGTTCAGCTGTTTTTTAAAGGTTTAGGTTTTAAGTGTCAAAATTAGATTTTATTTGTAGCCCTTAAATGATTAATTATGTAAGTTTAGATGCTTTTTTTATTAAATATTTGAGGGTCATTTTTTATTTTCTAAGCAAAATTTTAATTTAATTTAATTGTTTAATTTTTAATATTTATGTTTAATTTCATTAGGAATTAAGCTGTATGAAATTTTTGAAGTTTAGGTTTTATATCCAAGACTAAAGATTAAATTTCAATATATTGGCTAATTAATAATCAGGTTTTATTTTCAAGCCTGCACTTTTTTATGTTTGCTACGGATATGTTTCATTGATTTTTATAGTTTAGAAAATGGCATGGCATTTGTATGTTTTCCTTGTGATCGTAGGTACTCTGGTCTCCTCCCACAATCCAAAGACCTGCAGATTAGGATATATATATATATATATACCTACACTCACCTAAAGGATTATTAGGAACACCACACTAATACGGTGTTTGACCCCCTTTCGCCTTCAGAACTGCCTTAATTCTACGTGGCATTGATTCAACAAGGTGCTGAAAGCATTCTCTAGAAATGTTGGCCCATATTGATAGGATAGCATCTTGCAGTTGATGGAGATTTGTGGGATGCACATCCAGGGCACGAAGCTCCCGTTCCACCACATCCCAAAGATGCTCTATTGGGTTGAGATCTGGTGACTGTGGGGGCCATTTTAGTACACTGAACTCATTGTCATGTTCAAGAAACCAATTTGAAATGATTTAAGCTTTGTGACGTGGTGCATTATCCTGCTGGAAGTAGCCATCAGAGGATGGGTACATGGTGGTCATAAAGGGATGGACATGGTCAGAAACAATGCTCAGGTAGCCTGTGGCATTTAAACCATGCCCAATTGGCACTAAGGGGCCTAAAGTGTGCCAAGAAAACATCCCCCACACCATTACACCACCACCAGCAGCCTGCACAGTGGTAACAAGGCATGATGGATCCATGTTCTCATTCTGTTTACGCCAAATTCTGACTCTACTATTTGAATGTCTCAACAGAAATCGAGACTCATCAGACCAAGCAACATTTTTCAGTCTTCAATTGTCCAATTTTGGTGAGCTCGTGCAAATTGTAGCCTCTTTTTCCTATTTGTAGTGGAGATGAGTGGTACCCGGTGGGGTCTTCTGCTGTTGTAGCCCATCCGCCTCAAGGTTGTGCGTGTTGTGGCTTCACAAATGCTTTGCTGCATACCTCGGTTGTAACGAGTGGTTATTTCAGTCAAAGTTGCTCTTCTATCAGCTTGAATCAGTTGGCCCATTCTCCTCTGACCTCTAGCATCAACAAGGCATTTTCGCCCACAGGACTGCCGCATACTGGATGTTTTTCCCTTTTCACACCATTCTTTGTAAACCCTAGAAATGGTTGTGCGTGAAAATCCCAGTAACTGAGCAGATTGTGAAATACTCAGACCGGCCCGTCTGGCACCAACAACCATGCCACGCTCAAAATCGCTTAAATCACCTTTCTTTCCCATTCTGACATTCAGTTTGGAGTTCAGGAGATTGTCTTGACCAGGACCACACCCCTAAATGCATTAAAGCAACTGTCATGTGATTGGTTGATTAGATAATTGCATTAATGAGAAGTTGAACAGGTGTTCCTAATAATCCTTTAGGTGAGTGTAAATATGTTTATATATGATATATTTTTCAATGTTTTTTTTATTGAAAGTTTAAACTTTTCTATTAGCCGTTAACTGTTATTACCAAACGTATGGATTTGGAAACAAGGCAAATCAGTTTATTAGGTTAAATCTTTTGTAAATTTTGTAAATTGTATTGATTAGGATAATTATAATTGTGAAGTTTTGGTTTAGGAGTTTAGTTTTATTCACAAGCTTTAGGTTTTATTTACAAGGCCAATGTTTAGATGAGTTTTGATTCTGTTTGATATCTTTTGGTTAACAATGACTTTTTATCTTTACAGTCCTAAGGTTTATGTTTTAATTGTGGGGTTTAGTTTTTATTAATTGAGGTTTGAGTTTAATTTTGTAGATATTAATTAATACCTTTTGACCAGAATCGAGAATCTTAACAGAAGAAGGGCCAAAAGACACATTGGGATTAGTTTGATGTACAGTACAGTACTCAGGCCAGTTTATGCTAACGTCTGTACTGTTACTGTACATCTGAGTCTCTCTCTCTCTCCCTCTCTCTCTCCCTCTCTCTCTCCCTCTCTCTCACTTTGTCTCTCTCTCTCTGTCTCTCTCTCACTTTGTCTCCCTCTCTCTCTGTCTCTCTCTCTCTCTCTCCCTCTCTCCCTCTCTCTGAGTGCAGAGTCTTCTGTTGTTTCAGCTTCACTCTCACTGTGGCTTGCAATGGTAGGAATGCTTATTTCTTGTGTGGAACTGTGTGTGTGTGTGTGTGTGTGTGTTATGCATGTCTCAGATGTTCAGTAGTTCTTTTAGAAACATCTGGATGAACAGCTGGGAATGATTTCAGAGAGCTGGCTCTGTGTTCTCTGAATCAGAGCCGTCACATTTACACACACACACACACACGCACACACACACACACACACACACACACACACACACACACACACACACAATCACATCTCCAATCTAAAGCTTACAGTAAGCCAGGTACATGAAGCTGTTCTTAACTGACATATCAGGAATTCACACATGCAAACTCTCTCTCTCTCTTTTTCTTTCTCTTTTTCTCTTACACACACACACACACACACACACACACACACACACACACACAGTAGTCTGGTCTCTGAGCAGCTGAGGGAAACAACAGGGACGCAGGGATATGAGCTTTTTTTCCCTCCCTGATAGAACAGTTCACTGATTAAACACACACACACACACACACACACACACACACATTTTTCCACAGAAATGTCAATACAGGAACCATTGCGCTGAACACAGTATATGTGCGTGTGTGTGTGTGTGTGTGTGTGTGTGTGTGTGTGTGTATGTGTGTGTGTGTGTGTGTGTGTGTGTGTGTGTGCAGGTCTGTTCCCCGCAGTGTTGAATCTGGCCTCCATGGCCAACATCAGTGCGAACGCTACATGTGGACAGAGCGGAGCTGAGATGTTCTGTAAGCTGGTGGAGCACGTCCCGGGACAACCGGTCCGCAACCCCCAGTGTCGAGTGTGTAACCAGAGGAGCGAAAGATACTACGGTACACACACACACACACACACACACACACACACACACACATATATTTCACAATCATTTTATATGCTTAGTTATACGTCCCAACACCCCAACACCGATACCACCCATACCACCCCAACACCCCCAACACCCCAACACCCATACCACCCCCAACAACCCCAAACAGCCTGAACATCCCCAACACCCTCAATAGCCCCCACATCCCCAATACCCCCAACAGCCATAACACGCCAACATCCTGAACACCCCCAACAACTCAACAGCCACAACACCCCAACACCCATACCACCCACAACACCCCAACACCCCCAACAGCCTGAACACCCCCAACAGCCTGAACAGCCCAACATCCTGAACACCCTCAACAACTCAACAGCCACAAAACCCCAACACCCATACCACCCCAACACCCCCAACAGCCTAAACACCCCCAACAGCCACACCACCCCAACACCCACAACACCCCAACACTCCCAACAGCCTAAACACCCCCAACAGCCACACCACCCCAACACCTTTACCACCCCAAACACACCCATCAGCCTGAACACCCACAACAGCCACAACACCCCAACACCCATACCACTCCCAACACCCCCAACAGCCTGAACACCCCCAACAACTCAACAGCCACAAAACCCCAACACCCATACCACCCCCAACACCCCCATCAGCCTGAACACCCCCAACAGCCACAACACCCCAACACCCATACCACTCCCAACACCCCCAACAGCCTGAACACCCCCAACAACTCAACAGCCACAAAACCCCAACACCCATACCACTCCCAACACCCCCAACAGCCTGAACACCCCCAACACCCATACCACCCCCAACACCCCCAACACCCATACCACCCCCAACACCCCCAACACCCCCAACAGCCACACCACCCCAACACCCATAACACCCCCAACAGCCTGAACACCCCAACATCCTGAACACCCCAACAACTCAACAGCCACAAAATCCCAACACCCATACCACCTCCAACACCCCCAACAACCCAAACAGCCTAAACACCCCCAACAGCCACAACACCTCAACACCCTCAATAGCCGCAACACCCATACCACCCCAACACCCCCAACACCAATACCACCCTGTGTTTGTCTCTGTCTTTCATCTTTCTTAAATTATGTCTGTCTTCCTCTTTCTCTTTTTATCTTTTTATATACCTGTCTGTCTCTCCTTCGGTTTCTATCACTCTGTCTCCATCTCTTACTTCAGTCTCTGTATGTCTGTCCCTCTGTCCTTCTGTTTCTAGATCCCTATATCTAATCTCTCTCTCTCTCTCTCTCTCTCTCTCTCTTTGTGTGACATTGCAGTGATTATACAACTCTAGTTCATATACATTATAATACACACACACACACACACACACACACACACACACACACACACACACTGAGAGCACAGTGTGTAACTAATCCATTTGTGATGCTCTTATCAAAGCTTCTTTGAGCTCATATGTCCATGCATTCCAAAGCCAATGCTCACACACACACACACACACACACACACACACACACACACACACACACACACACTGAGAGTATACTGAGAAGCATTTCAGATTGTGTTTGTGTACGGTGTGTGTGTATAAAGCCTATGAGTGCATTTTCACACCCTCCAATAACACAGTATGATAGAGTCATCAGTTATAATATAACATAATATAATATAACATAATATAATATAATATAATATAATATAATATAATATAATATAATATAATATAATATAATAAAATATAATAAAATAAAATATAACATAATATAATATAATAAAATATACCATAATATAATATAATATAATATAATATAATATAATATAATATAATAAAATATAATATAATGTATATTTATGTGTTGGCTAATACTAGTGCAGTCATAAAGCTTTATAACTTGTTACATGCACTAGCTGCTTTGTCCTAGGTGGCTACAGTCTCCCAGTTGCCTAGCAACAGCGTCTAATACATAAATGTCTTTAAATTTTTGTGTAGATTTAAAAAAAATAATAAAAAAAAATATATATTTTCAGAGCATCACCCGATCGAGTTCGCCATCGACGGCACCAACAAGTGGTGGCAGAGTCCAAGCATCAAGAACGGCATGCAGTACCATTACATCACCATCACGCTCGACTTACACCAGGTATGACAGTTCCCAGAAAACACCTACTCACACACACACACACACACACACACACACACACACACACACACATACACACACACACACGCACACTTTGTGTTTAAATCACAATAAAATAAAATACCCAGTGATGCAGCACGATCCAGTTGTTACCATAGAAACGATAACCAATAGAGGAAATTAATTAACGCGTTCCGACCAATCAGAACAAGGCGCCTCACACTCAGGTGAGAGGTTAGATAGATAAAGTTTGCATGCAGGCATTCTTTTATTGGTGATAATTGTGTGTGTGTGTGTGTGTGTGTGTGCGTGTGTGTCATCTTCACTATTTCATTAAAGCCTTATATTACGATGTTAAAGTTTTATCAGAATCCCTCTCCCTATCTGCACTTGCTCTAGCTAGTCCACTTTATACGTGAAACTAATCCCTCCGTATAACCACACACACACACACACACACACAGGGCGCCGCGGACACGGAGACACGACAGCAATCTTACAGCGACTCCGACGAACAAAGCTTTGCTGAAAAAAGAAATGTATATATATATTCGATCTTATTTTTGATTTTATTCCAGCGTGTGGAAAAGCAGCTCCGAAGCCCTTCTCCTGGACATGTTTGATTTCTCGGGGGGTCAGACTGACCTGAGGTGTGGAGTGAAGCGTGTCAGAGTGACGTGAAGAAAAATAAAAAAAAAAGCTTTCTTCTGTTTATTTATAAGAACAACTGTTACTTTAGAGACCAGAGCACTGAGAGAGAGAGAGAGAGAGAGAGAGAGAGAGCTTTTATTTGTCTAAGTATAGAGAGAATTTCTTTCCTTCATGTTTCCTAGTGTGTAAAGGCAGAAAACACTGAACCTTAACCACTGAGGGAGGGAAAGAAAGAGAAAGAAAGGAAAGAAAAAAAGTAAGAAAGAAAGAAGGAAAGAAAGAGTGATCAAATTTGAACAACAGAGTAAAACTGGCAATAAAGGTGGGAAATAGATAGCATAGAGAGTGAGTGATCGAGCGAAAGAGGGAAAGATAGAGAGAGGGAAAGATAGAGAGAGGGAAACAAAGAGACATAAGCAAAGAGCGAGAAAGAGAAAGGAAATTGGAGAAAAAGTGAGACAAAGACAAAAGTCCTCAATAAAATGCATAGAGAGAGAGAGAGAGAGGAGCATAAAGAAGAAGAAAAATAGATGATATGGGAGTAAAAGGAATTTTGAGAGACACAGATGCGGACAGGTGGAGGGAGACAATTATAGAAAAGGAAAATGTAGAGAGATAGATCGATAGCTAGATGCTGGCAGACGGTAAAAGACAGAAAAAGTCTGAAAAAGAAAGACAAGCGAGGAGAAAGTGTATAGAATACGGCAAAAAAGAGAGAATGTGTGTGTGTGTGTGTGTGTGTGTGTGTGTGTGTGTGTGTGTGTGTAATTACTGATCTGACATGTCGTGGAGTCTCGGCCACCATCCTTCCCGTCAGTCAAGACCTGACACCCAGTCAACACGGCAGTAAACGCCTGGCAACCATTATGTCATATCCCAGTTACAGCTCCAGGACAAATCAGACAGAAAGCATGACCATCAGTGTGTGTGTGTGTGTGTGTCTGTGTGTGTGTGTGTGTGTGTGTGTGTGTGTGTGCACACAAAGACTACTTTTATATAATTCATAAGGCTTCTTCTCTAACAGAGTGTCTCTGAAGGCTTTATTCCTCGGTGAGCTCAGCGATCACACTTCAGACTTTTAATCTGTTTATAGTTACAGTAACGTCCCTGTTCTCAGTATAGCAGGTAAAGTTCTCACTCACGTTCACTGTATCCTGTCTCTCTCTGGACTTACTTTATCCTGTCTTACTGTCCTCACCGTACCCTTACTCACTGTTCTCACTGTAACCTCTCTCCCCAGTCTCACCGTACCCTCTCTCGCTGTCCTCACCGTACCCTCTCTCGCTGTCCTCACTGTATCCTCTCTCCCCAGTCTCACCGTACCCTCTCTCGCTGTCCTCACTGTAACCTCTCTCTCCAGCCTCACTGTACCCTCTCTCGCTGTCCTCACTGTACCCTCTCTCGCTGTCCTCACTGTACCCTCTCTCGCTGTCCTCACTGTACCCTCTCTCGCTGTCCTCACTGTATCCTCTCTCACTGTCCTCACTGTACCCTCTCTCGCTGTCCTCACTGTATCCTCTCTCACTGTCCTCACTGTACCCTCTTTCGCTGTCCTCACTGTAACCTCTTTCTCCAGCCTCACTGTATCCTCTCTCTCCAGCCTCACTGTATCCTCTCTCGCTGTCCTCACTGTATCCTCTCTCTCCAGCCTCACTGTATCGTCTCTCGCTGTCCTCACTGTATCCTCACTCACTGTCCTCACTGTAACCTCTGTCCCCAGTCTCACTGTACCCTCTCTCGCTGTCCTCACTGTACCCTCTCTCGCTGTCCTCACTGTACCCTCTCTCGCTGTCCTCACTGTACCCTCTCTCGCTGTCCTCACTGTATCCTCTCTCACTGTCCTCCCTGTACCCTCTCTCGCTGTCCTCACTGTACCCTCTCTCGCTGTCCTCACTGTATCCTCTCTCCCCAGTCTCACCGTACCCTCTCTCGCTGTCCTCACTGTAACCTCTCTCTCCAGCCTCACTGTACCCTCTCTCGCTGTCCTCACTGTACCCTCTCTCGCTGTCCTCACTGTACCCTCTCTCGCTGTCCTCACTGTATCCTCTCTCACTGTCCTCACTGTACCCTCTCTCGCTGTCCTCACTGTATCCTCTCTCACTGTCCTCACTGTACCCTCTTTCGCTGTCCTCACTGTAACCTCTTTCTCCAGCCTCACTGTATCCTCTCTCTCCAGCCTCACTGTATCCTCTCTCGCTGTCCTCACTGTATCCTCTCTCTCCAGCCTCACTGTATCGTCTCTCGCTGTCCTCACTGTATCCTCACTCACTGTCCTCACTGTAACCTCTGTCCCCAGTCTCACTGTACCCTCTCTCGCTGTCCTCACTGTACCCTCTCTCGCTGTCCTCACTGTACCCTCTCTCGCTGTCCTCACTGTACCCTCTCTCGCTGTCCTCACTGTATCCTCTCTCACTGTCCTCCCTGTACCCTCTCTCGCTGTCCTCACTGTACCCTCTCTCGCTGTCCTCACTGTATCCTCTCTCCCCAGTCTCACCGTACCCTCTCTCGCTGTCCTCACTGTAACCTCTCTCTCCAGCCTCACTGTACCCTCTCTCGCTGTCCTCACTGTACCCTCTCTCGCTGTCCTCACTGTACCCTCTCTCGCTGTCCTCACTGTATCCTCTCTCACTGTCCTCACTGTACCCTCTCTCGCTGTCCTCACTGTATCCTCTCTCACTGTCCTCACTGTACCCTCTTTCGCTGTCCTCACTGTAACCTCTTTCTCCAGCCTCACTGTATCCTCTCTCTCCAGCCTCACTGTATCCTCTCTCGCTGTCCTCACTGTATCCTCTCTCTCCAGCCTCACTGTATCGTCTCTCGCTGTCCTCACTGTATCCTCACTCACTGTCCTCACTGTAACCTCTGTCCCCAGTCTCACTGTACCCTCTCTCGCTGTCCTCACTGTACCCTCTCTCGCTGTCCTCACTGTACCCTCTCTCGCTGTCCTCACTGTACCCTCTCTCGCTGTCCTCACTGTATCCTCTCTCACTGTCCTCCCTGTACCCTCTCTCGCTGTCCTCACTGTACCCTCTCTCGCTGTCCTCACTGTACCCTCTCTCGCTGTCCTCACTGTATCCTCTCTCACTGTCCTCACTGTACCCTCTCTCGCTGTCCTCACTGTATCCTCTCTCACTGTCCTCACTGTACCCTCTCTCGCTGTCCTCACTGTAACCTCTCTCTCCAGCCTCACTGTATCCTCTCTCTCCAGCCTCACTGTATCCTCTCTCGCTGTCCTCACTGTATCCTCTCTCTCCAGCCTCACTGTATCCTCTCTCGCTGTCCTCAATGTGCCCTCTCTCACTGTCCTCACTGTACCCTCTCTCTCTCCAGCCTCACTGTATCGTCTCTCGCTGTCCTCACTGTATCCTCTCTCACTGTCCTCACTGTATCCTCTCTCTCCAGCCTCACTGTACCCTCTTTTGCTGTCCTCACTGTAACCTCTCTCTCCAGCCTCACTGTAACCTCTCTCTCCAGCCTCACTGTATCCTCTCTCTCCAGCCTCACTGTATCCTCTCTTACTGTATCCTCTCTCACTGTCCTCACTGTATCCTCTCTCACTGTCCTCACTGTATCCTCTCTCTCCAGCCTCACTGTACCCTCTTTTGCTGTCCTCACTGTAACCTCTCTCTCGCTGTTCTCACTGTACCCTCTCTCGCTGTCCTCACTGTACCCTCTCTCGCTGCCCTCACTGTATCCTCTCTCACTGTCCTCACTGTACCCTCTCTCGCTGTCCTCACTGTATCCTCTCTCGCTGTCCTCACTGTACCCTCTCTCGCTGTCCTCACTGTATCCTCTCTCACTGTCCTCACTGTACCCTCTCTCGCTGTCCTCACTGTAACCTCTCTCTCCAGCCTCACTGTATCCTCTCTCTCCAGCCTCACTGTATCCTCTCTCGCTGTCCACTGTATCCTCTCTCTCCAGCCTCACTGTATCGTCTCTCGCTGTCCTCACTGTATCCTCACTCACTGTCCTCACTGTAACCTCTGTCCCCAGTCTCACTGTACCCTCTGTCGCTGTCCTCACCGTATCCTCTCTCCCCAGTCTCACCGTACCCTCTGTCGCTGTCCTCACTGTACCCTCACTCGCTGTCCTCACTGTAACCTCTCTCTCCAGCCTCACTATACCCTCTCTCGCTGTCCTCACTGTACCCTCTCTCGCTGTCCTCACTGTACCCTCTCTCGCTGTCCTCACTGTACCCTCTCTCGCTGTCCTCACTGTACCCTCTCTCGCTGTCCTCACTGTACCCTCTCTCGCTGTCCTCACTGTACCCTCTCTCGCTGTCCTCACTCTACCCTCTCTCGCTGTCCTCACTGTACCCTCTCTCGCTGTCCTCACTGTATCCTCTCTCGCTGTCCTCACTGTACCCTCTCTCGCTGTCCTCACTGTATCCTCTCTCACTGTCCTCACTGTACCCTCTCTCGCTGTCCTCACTGTAACCTCTCTCTCCAGCCTCACTGTATCCTCTCTCTCCAGCCTCACTGTATCCTCTCTCGCTGTCCTCACTGTATCCTCTCTCTCCAGCCTCACTGTATCCTCTCTCGCTGTCCTCAATGTGCCCTCTCTCACTGTCCTCACTGTCCCCTTTCTCTCCAGCCTCACTGTATCATCTCTCGCTGTCCTCACTGTATCCTCTCTCACTTTCCTCACTGTATCCTCTCTCTCCAGCCTCACTGTACCCTCTTTTGCTGTCCTCACTGTAACCTCTCTCTCCAGCCTCACTGTAACCTCTCTCTCCAGCCTCACTGTATCCTCTCTCTCCAGCCTCACTGTATCCTCTCTCTCCAGCCTCACTGTATCCTCTCTCACCGTATCCTCTCTCACTGTCCTCACTGTATCCTCTCTCTCCAGCCTCACTGTATCCTCTCTCACTGTCCTCACTGTATCCTCTCTCTCCAGCCTCACTGTACCCTCTTTTGCTGTCCTCACTGTAACCTCTCTCTCCAGCCTCACTGTATCCTCTCTCGCTGTCCTCACTGTATCCTCTCTCTCCAGCATTACTATATCCCCTTTCACCAGCCAGGTAAACATTTATTCTTAATATATTCCATGCACACCAACTTTTTTTTGGTTATTCTCATGATGATGAGTCCTACTGACCCATTTGGCCTCATTTTTATTCATATTAACTCATTCTGACTCCGACCATCTCGTTCTCATTCTGTACTCACTTACATTAACTCTAACATTAATAATTCCAATTAATTTGGAGTCCTTTTGTCTTAAATAATGTATTCTGACTACCAGCTCATATTATCTAACCCAATCTGACTCATTCTGTGTTAGACTAACTCATTCAGCCTAATTGACTCAAATTTACTCAAATGACTCAAGTTCACTCCTACTGCCTTATTTTAACGAATTCTGACCTCTAACACCTCATGCTAACTCATTCTAGTGTTAGGGTTAGGGTCCTACCACCTCATGCTGACAAATTCTGACTCTAATGACTCATACTGACTTTGAATCAAATGCCTTTTGATTCATATTGATTTATTTTACCCCCACTATTCTGACTGATAGTAAGGCCTACTCATTCCTATCAACTCTGACTAACTTATTTTCACTTCTATGGACTCTTATTGACTCACTAAGTCATTCTGAGTCATACTGATTCATTCAGAGTCATTCTGAGTCATACTGATTCATATTTACTCTCACTAACATATGGGTTGTGCCCTATTGAATCATTCTGGTTTCTACTGATTTATTTACTTTTGAACGCATTGGAACTGGAGACTCCTTCTGTAAATGCTGGGAATGACCAGTTGCTATGGAAACGATAATGTTACAAGCACATCAAGATAAACCTGTGCTACTGTCAGAGCTGCTGATATAGAGAATTAATCAACACCTTCTGACCAATCAGAACACAGGATTCAGTAGCAGCTCGGAGTCATCTCACTATTTATATTTGTTTTTTAAAGACCGTGTTATAAAATATAAGTTTATTAGTGAGTACAGTTTTATGTGAAAAACATTGAGTAATACTGAATATTAAGGGTGTGTGTGTGTGTTTGTGTGTGTGTGTGTGTTTGTTTGTGTCCTATTTAAGGGAAATCAAATTCTTTTTTAGGCATAATGCACGTTATGGGCCATGACATCAGCGGCCCTCGTTATCCTCAGGCTGACGCTGGGGTAGAAATTCGAATAATCACTCGTGCGCACACACACACACACACACACACACACACATACACACACACACACACACACATAAAGTCATTAAATGTGTCTGTTCTGCTCTCGTGTGCTGTGGACGGCAGCACAGGGTCATTAGTCTCGATTCTGTGTAGCCTGTAGCCTAAACACCACACACACACACACTACACACACGTACACACACACACAAACACACTCACATTCTCTCTCTCTCTCTTTCTCTCTTTTTATAGGCGTAGATTAATTTAGGTTAACACACATTCAGATGAAGGCAGTTTGTCCTCAGTAAAACAATGTCTGTGTGTGTGTGTGTGTGTATGTGTGTGTGTGTGTGTGTGTGTGTGTGTGGACATGTTTTTTATTTGAAGCTTTTTTTGAACGCGTACTTCAGCCTGTTTTTACCTAAAGATACATAACATGGGGGCCGTGTCAATGCAAATCAAAGGAATGAGTAATTATGTTATTTTATATAAAAATAATAAAATTATACCAATAATTATTGTGTGAACAGATTACTGCAATAGAAGAGAGTGTATTCAATTTGCATAAACCATATTATGTGCTGGTAAAGACAAAATTAAACAGGAACTACAATTGAGGTGTACAAATTGTGAAGAAGAAAAAGCAATGTCTATGTCTATATGAGTACATAAAAAATCATAAAGGCTTTAACATCAATATTGTAACTGTTACAGTTACAGAAACAGTTTTATATTTAACAGTTTACATAAATATTGCATTGTTTAATTTAAAATAAATGCAACCAATACATAAAAAAACTAAATTGTTATGATAGTGGCGGCGCGGTGGTGTAGTGGTTAGCACTGTCGCCTGGAACCTCCAGGGTAAATGTTACAATTTTATAAAAATACATGTAAAATAGATGAAAGTTACAGTTATGTAAAAACATAAATGTTACAAATATGTAAAAAAAAATATTTTGCTACTTTTTAAAACTATCTAAAAAAGAAATGTTACAAATATTAAATGAGAAACTTAAATGTTACACCTATGTAACAAAATTAAATGTAACATTTCTCAGCTATGTAAAACATATATGTGACAACTACAGGATGTAAAAAAAAAGAACATGCATAAATTTTACAATTATGTAAAAATAACTTTAATAACTACATAAAAACATAAATGTAACACGTATGTAACACAAAAATACATTTAAAAAACCACATAAAAATTTATGAAGCAACTATGTAAAAAAACAATTGTTACAACTCTGTTAAAAAATATATGTTACAACAAAGTGTAAAAACACATTTTGCACCTTTGTAAAAAACAAACAAAAAAAAAAACTTAAATGTTACAACTCTGGAAAATCTGTGTAAAAAATAAGTATTATTTACTTAATAATAATGGTACTGCCGATGGTACTGTACAGTTAGTCGCCGGCTGTAATCCTCACGCTTAAACCTCTATGCTAATAATGACTGATTATTTAGATTAACGACATCAGGTTACGATGGAAATGAAACAGGAAGCGCTTTCGGGAGAAGTGAGATAGCTCCGTCTTGCTACGAGATTATTATTTTTTGGGTGAAGTTTTATACAGAAAATCATAGCGATAAAAAATTTATACAGTTTATGTTTCCTGCGAACACCATTGGAAAGTCTACGTCGTCTCCGCTCCTCTGACCGACTTTTATTTCCACCGTAAAGGATTCCTGAGCTTGTTTATTCCCTCGACGCGAGCGGTTAGGGGGAATTCTGCAGCCGAGCTTCTGCCAGCTGATCATTTATTTATTACGCCTCTTCTCTCTGTCGGGTTCATTTATTCATTTATTTATTTTATTATTTGTGTAAAAAATGAAAAATAAAAAGTATTGAGGACATGAAATATACATCTGCTGAGCTGTCATCAAGTTTAAGTGTCCAAATAACAACCTGACGTCTCTGAGAGAGAGAGAGAGAGACGGAGAGAGAGAGACGGAGAGAGATACGGAGAGAGAGAGAGATAAGATAAGAAAGAATGGCACAAGGAGATAGTGATGAAAGAAAAAATAAGATACAGTAGATAGATAGACAGATAGATAGATAGATAGATAGATAGATAGATAGATAGATAGATAGATAGATAGATAGGTTTGGTGTTTTATTCGCAGAGGTTTTTATAAAGTCACTCAAGTTCTTTTTTCTTCTCCTCCTTTTGAAAGCTGACCAGAATGTCACTGTGCCCTGAAGCAGCGTGCTACAGGATACCTATCTCTCTCTCTCTCTCTCACACACACACACACACACACACACACACACACACACGGACGGTAACTGTAACTCCATCACCTCTCCGGCTGCTCGGGGCCCGCGGGTGTTCCTCTGCTCAATAGACAGAGAAAGAGAGGAGGATCATGGGAAAGCTTTGCTTTTCTCTTCTGACTTTTTTTCTTTTTCCTTTATATTCCATGTCCTTTCTCTCTCTCGCTCTCTCTCTCTCTCTCTCTCTCTCTCACCCTGATCCTGATCCTTCTCTTTATTTTCCCAGTAAAAGCGAGCGTCTCTGCACTCTGCGGCCCCACAGGTAAAGTCACGGCGCTGGAGCTTTCGGTTATTCTTTCTTCTCTAACACCTCGCCTGCCTCCAGCACTCGCGATCATGTGACACATGGCATGCACACTGTACACACATGTCGAGCTGTTTCATACAAACTAATAATAAAAACATATTACCATAAATATATAAAGAGTTTAATTTCACATTTAAGATGATTTTAGTTATTAATAAAAATATGGATAGATGTAAAAAAAAAAAAAAAAGGTTATTTAAAACTGAAAAAAAAAAACTATTTTGTAAAGTAAGAAGAGCAGTTATATTATACATCAACTTATTAAACTTAGAGCTTTTCAAATTCTTAATTAAGTCATTAATCCTCATGAGGCATTAGGGGTGGAGTCTTCAACCTCATCTGCATATTCATAACGAGCAGTAAACACTGAGCGAGCCTCAGTCATCACTGCGGGGTGTTATCTGTTCATCAACAGGTACTAATGGACGATGAACCACTACTGACAGAGAGACAGAGAGAAGAAAAGAAAGATGGAAACAAATTGAAAGAAAGAATGGAAATGGATGAAAACAGAGGAAAACAAAAAACAGTGCAGGAAAGAAGAAAAGAAATAAACAGAGACAAAAAAATTAGAATCAGAAAAAAATTAAGTAACAAAAACAAAGAAAGAAAGAAAGTAAATAAAGAATGTGAAACAAATTGAAAGAGAAAAAGGAAAATGAAAACAATAAAAGAAGCAAACAAATAAATAAAAAGAAATAAAAAATGAAAGAAATAAAGCAATGTTATAGCAAAAGTATATTTAAAGCTTTCAGGCTGCAGGAGTAGAGATAACGTGTTAGAAAGAAAGAAGGAATGGGTTGTAGATGTGAGGGAAGCAGCATGGTGGCGCTGGACCGCTGCTCCCATCAGCCCCTGCAGGTCATTGGATGTCATTACACCGCTCCTGATGTGGTCGCGCACCTGAATCTTAAAACGGCCCTATTGTTTATCTCGTCTCTGTTTAGCGACTGTCGTGCTAACTGTTGTGTTTCTTAGTGTTAGCGTTTAGCTTCTGCCCACGTCCCTTGTGCTAGCTCCTCCTCCTGTGTTCTGTGTGCCTTCATCTCGTAATGATTGTTACAGAAACGCCTGTGCCTGCATCCTCGTCTTCTCTGATTCCTGACAGTTATATTAATTTCACTCAACTTCCTAATTAGACGAATTAGAGCAGGTTAATTAGACAGCCAGAGCTTGTTAGCGGGTAATGAATAACAAAGCTACCTAGATAGCAGAAGAGATGCAGCAGGAGACTTTTTCCTCGACTTTATTAGCAGTGAGATGGAGATCTTTTTTTTTTCACTATCAGGGAAATGTCACAGGAAATGTTCTTCCACTGACAGCTTCTCAAAATGACCTTCATTTCAGCCTATTTATATCAGAGTGATAGACGTGCAAACTTCACCACTCTCATTTGAGTTATAGAACTATGTTCAGTGATATAACTCTGTGTGTGTGTGTGTGTGTGTGTGTGTGTGTGTGTGCTGTTTCTCCTGGACCTCATGAAGCTCAGTGCGCTCTGATCCAGTGTTTCCCATCACACACCAATATCAACACCAACAGACACCTGGAAATTCCAGAAAAGCTAAACACAACACTCTTGGTTCTATAAAACACATAAGACGTCCTCCATCAAACAACATTTCCTACCAATCACCTAACAGTTCCAATTAAACTGTGATATTTTAATGCAAATATAATATTTTTTTCACTGTAAAATAGGAAACACAATTTTCCATTAAACATTAGCAGTGTGCATTAGAATGAATTTTCCACAAGCACCAATATTTTTCAAGATACAAGTATGTTCTTGAGCAATTCTTCAGCAATTATCTACATTCACAAACACCAGGCAAAACTACTTCTTTAAGAAGCACACATCACCACTTTTCAATCAAGTATTGACCTCTCCATCAAACATCAACATGATCCATCCAGCACAAATATGCTCCATCAGACACCAGCATTCTCCATCAAACATGAATACTCTCCATCAAACACCAACATGCTGTATCCAGCATCAGCATTCTCCATCAAAAACCAATATTCTCCACAAAACGCCAGCATTTTCCATCAGATACCATCATTCTCTACCAAACACCAACTTTCTCCATCAATTATTAACTTTCTCCATCAAACACCCACATTATCCAGCAAATAAAAAAAATTCACTACCAAACACCAACATTCTCTACCAAACACCAACTTTCTTCACCAAACACCATCATTCTCCACCAAACACTAACATTCCTCACCAAACACCAACATTCTTTATCGAACACCATCATGATCCATCAAGCAGAAACATTCTCCATTGGGCACTAATATGCTCCATCAGACACCGGCATTCTCCACCAAACATGAAAACTCTCCATTAAACACCAACATGCTGTATCCAGAACCAACATTCTTCACTGAACACCAACATTCTTCACCAAACACCAACATTTTCCATCAAATACCATCAGGATCCATCAAGCAAGAACATTCTCCATCCAGTACTAATATGCTCCATGAGACACTAGCATTCTCCACCGAACACCAACATTCTCCACCAAACACCCAAAATTCTTCACCAAACACCAACATTCTCCACCAAACACCCCAAATTCTTCACCAAACACCCACATTCTCTACCAAACACCAACATTCTGTCCCAAACACCATGAGTGACAAACACAACAATAAAACACATTTTCTACTTCTTTGTCTTTGGGCTGTTCCCTTTCAGGGGTCATCACAGCGAATCATCTGCCTCCATCTAACCCTATCCTCTGCATCCTCTTCTCTCACACCAACTAACTTCATGTCCTCTCTCACTGCATCCATAAATCTCCTCTTTGGTCTTCCTCTAAACCTCCTGCCTGGCAGTTCCAACCTCAGCATCCTTCTACCGATATATTCACCATCTCTCCTCTGAACATGTCCAAACCACCTCAATCTGGCCTCTCTGACTTTATCTCTTTATTTAACAATGGAACACATTTTAGTACCACTAAACACCCACATTCTCCATCAAACATCAACTTTCTCCACCAAACATCAACATTCTCCACCAAACATCAACATTATCCATCAAACACAAATATGCTCTATCAAACACTAACATTCTCTGATTAACATAGACATTAAGAAACATGTTGTTTTTTAACAATATTTACCACAAAATTTCTTACAACCACATAAACCACATAAAGGAACTCCCCAACACTTATCAAGCAGTCCCCATGTCTCCACTTGTTGGTGTTTAGTACAAACATTTAATTTGTTCTTAGCTGGAAATGAGCAATGATGCTGAAGGTTGGTTAAATATGTTTTGGGATGAAAGTCTTAGAACAGTGGTGTCACATTAGTCAGATTAATTGTTTGTGGAGGTGCTTTAACAAGGTCCTTGTCTGTTTTCCAGGTTTTTCAAATAGCATACATCATCCTGAAGGCTGCGAACTCTCCGCGACCAGGAAACTGGGTCCTGGAACGATCTCTGGATGGAGAAACATTCATGCCTTGGCAATATTATGCCATCACAGATACGGAATGCATCACACGCTTCAACATCACCCCAAGAACTGGACCACCAGCTTATAAACATGATGATGAAGTCATCTGTACATCATTTTACTCTAAAATCCACCCGCTGGAGAATGGAGAGGTGAGGGGAAAGATGGATTACATGTGGTTATATGTGATAGGCCATTTGGAGATATGTTAGCAGTCATGGAGCTTGTTCAGGCATTCTTTCTGATAGTTCTGGGATTTGAACCGATATCCTTTGGACTTTTGGGTAATAAAAATAAAAGGAATACATTAATACCCATACTGGTCTAATATCATGTACTTATGCTTGTGAACATGTTCAATATCAAGTGAATATTGTGGCATGATAATAGAAATACACTTTCAGACTTTTCAGTCAAACATCAACTTTACCTTATCAACTGTTAGCCTTCTTCATCTTTTCACTATTTTTTCAGCACATACTTGTGTTCACCATCAAACAACAACAACATTTATTGTCAATACATTTTTCACCAAATGCAAACAATCATAAACATGTATATTCTCTTTTAATATACATGACACAAGAACATTCTTTGTTAATTATTAAAATTCACCATAAAACCAAATTCTCCTTTAAACACTAACAGCATTTACCAAAAAACACCGACATTCACAATTACAAACCCTAAACACCAACATATTCCAATACACACCAACATTAACAGGCACCAGATTTCTTACTCAAATTCCAAAATCTACAAACATTAACATTCAATCAATCTGAAAAATAAATAAATAAAAATATTCTTCACTGTTAATGACAGGTCTATTTTTTTGGTAATTCTTGAAAAGATAACAATCTGTTAAAAAAAATACTAAAGATTCCTGTGTTGTTTATCAGAAGGACGGGAATTTAAAAAAAAATGCTTGAGACAGAGCTGCGTCTCAATTTGTCCCACTTCTGTTACCCAAGGTTCAGGTTTCTCTTTGACTTTGTGACGCATTTTCTTTCACGGCTCTGAAATTGCTGGAGCTGAAATGGGCTGCTCGAATTGCAGCCGAAGCGAAATCTTACCAACACAAATGTAAAAAAAAAAGAATGCACGCAATGACTGTTTTTTTCCTTCTTCTTCCTTCCTCATTTCTTTCAGAAAACGCTGCAAACGGTGTTTTGTGGGAAAACTGCTTCTTGATGAGAAAAACGTAAAGAATGCAAGGACAGGGAAATGAAAGAGGGAAGAAAAAGCAGGGGGGAGAACGACAAAGAAAGAGCGAAATGGGTGGAATGAAGAGGTCGTGTTTGTTGGTATGAGTGTGTGATCAGATCTCAGGCCTTGGGTAAAAGGCAACATTACTTAACGTAGATTGTTATTATTTAAACTGGTTGAAATTAAGTGTGTTTTAAATAAGGGGGCAACAAAAGAGACAACATGAAAGTACATCAAAATGAATCTCCCCTCATATCCACACACACACACACACACAGCTGTTCCAACCCAGCTGGATCGCAGCTTTACAGATTATAACTTCACACTAATTACTATCGTCCTGTCTGTCTCCTGATTGGTCAGAAGGTGTTGATTAAATCTGAGGATTGTGATGACAAAATAGATGGACTTGAGCATCTCCGAACCGATAGATCTTTTGGGGTGTTTATGGTCATCAGTGGTTAGTACCTAAACAATGCTGATGTTGGTGGCTTCTTCCTATAGGAAATTGTGCCCTGACACACTGCACACACTGTTCAGGAACAGTTTGGGGAACATGCCAAAAAGTTCAAGGGGTTGACTCAACCTCCAAATTCTTTAGATCAACCATTTTTGGGATGTGCTGGAGAAACAAGTCCATGGAGTCCAGACTTCACAACTTAGAGGACTTAAAGGATCTGCTACTGACGGCTTAGTGCCAGATAAGGCTAGTCAGGAGATCAGGTCTTGGTGGTTTTGTTGGCACTAGAGCGACCTACACAAAATTAGTTAGGTGAGTTTTTATTTTATTTTATTCTTTATCAAGGCTGATCGGTGTATGTGATCATCTCAATAGTGACATAGCTCATTCACAGGGACATATACAGGGGATGGTCTTCATTCGAACTGTTAGTCAACTCCTCCTCCCCTTACGTGTTTTCCTCCTCCTTCTTTTAGATCCACACTTCTTTGATAAACGGGCGTCCGAGCGCTGATGACCCATCGCCAACACTGCTCAGCTTCACCACAGCTCGCTACATCCGCTTCCGGCTTCTTCGGATACGTACTCTGAACGCTGACCTCATGACCCTGGCCCTCGACAACCCCCGAGATGTTGACCCCATTGTCACCAGACGGGTGCGTATGATGCAGCCGCCTTCAGTTTACATGAATAGTTTGTAATTCGGGAGAATTTAAATTTAGGATGTACGAACACTACTATTGTTCTCTGTGGCCGACAAAATCATAGATTACTGTGAATTCCTGTAATAATCACAATCAAAAAATGGTTTTTAATTATTTATTGATTTGATAGTATTTCGAAATTTACAAAAAACAATTTTAGATAAACGGCAAAAGCCAAAATTTAGGAGAAGTTTTGAAATTTCTCTGAGCATATTCGATTAAAGAAATTCTGGAATTAGAATAGAATTTGTCACAAAACTGTTAGCAGAAATGTTTTTATTTACATATAATTTCCTCTTAAATTCTCCTGTGTTAAAAACTCTTGTCTTAAATCCACTCCATTTACCAGAATTGTAGAATTATTAAAATTTGCTAAACCTCTATTTTTACGGTTAACCAAATTAATCACAATTTATTTAGTAGAATTTTAGAATTGGTCCAGCACAATTCTAGGAATTTAACTGTTATTCGAATGTATTATAATTTCTTTGGTTGAGCAGAATTTAAAAATGTGTAAAAATTTTAAAATGATGGTTAAATTTTAGCAAACTTCTAAACTTCTCTCTTGATTGATTGAAAATCCCAATTCTCTTTGTTTACTTAATTTAAATTTGCTTTGTTTACCAGAATTATACACTTTTCACAAATCCTCTCTTTGATAGTTGACCAAATCTAGCCTAATTCTTTTGTTTAAAATGATTTTTCATTGTTATAACATTGATTATTCAAGTTCAAAATGATTACTTTTATATAAAGGTTTCTAAAATTCAGTTTGTCTAATAATGCTTTCATTTCTATTTGTATTAGAAAAATAAACCTTTGCTTACATACAGAATTTGCTTTGCTTACTAAATTTTCTAATGCATTCTGTTGACAAACATTCTAAAATCATTGCTGTACTGAACAACTCTAGGATTGATTTTGTTGAGTAAATAATTTCTCATAACTTATTGAACAGAAAACCAGAATTATTATTATTACTGTGGTACCTGAAATTTAGCAAGACATTTGCCTCAGCATGTGAAGCATTTTCAGCATACGAGTGACCGAGCAGAGCCGAACTGAATGCCAGTTGTACACACGTCTGGGAGCTGTTCAAAACCTGGTTCCATCAGTGGAAAGCCAAGGAAAGCGAGTTTATTATACATTTTTTATAATTATTATTATTATTTATTTATTTATTTTTTTTTTTTGCATTTTGTGTAAAATTTAGTGAAGACAAAGTAGCATGGATCAAAGAACAAAGTTTTACTATTTTACTATGTAAAATTATTATTATAGTGTTGGAAATTGGTAATATTTTTGGGTGACTGGAACGGATTATCTGCATTTACATAATTTCCTATGGGACAATGCATTTCACATAATGCGTCAAGGAACATATTAAGTTAAAATGCAGAGCTACCACTGTATTATTATTATTATTATTATTATTGATAGCATGGTGGCTTGGTGGGTTTCCTTCCACAGTCCAAAGATAAGTAGATTGAGCTGACCTCCTTCCCAGGCCTCCTCTATAAACAGGATAAAGCAGTATGGGCGATGAGTGTTTATTATTATTATTATTATTATTATTATTATTATTATTATTGTTGTTGTTATTGTTGTTGTTGTTGTTTTTCTTCTAAACAATTTTCTAATGTTATAACCACTGAGGTTTTAAAGACTATAGTGTCCGTACCGAGGGTGTATTTAACAGATTGACCTGGAGTTTATCTGCTGTAGATAAAGGACTCCTGAATTATTATGGGTTAATGGGGGGGGGGGGGGGGGGGTGTTGGATTAGTGTGTGATCGGTGCGGAAATAAAACCAGTGCAGTCAGTCTGAGACTCCACCACGTGCCATCTGTGTGTTAGACTGATTACTGGCCTAAACACACACACACTTACACACTCACACATCTAGCCAGTGAGCACAGTGGCTGGACCGACACACACACACACACACACACACACACACACACACACACACACACACACACACACCTGGTTGTGGCCATCAAGGCCACCATGTGGATTATGACACTCTGGTTCAGGCAGATGGACTTTAATTAAAACCACTCAGTAATTAAGAAATCGACTCCTTCTGCTCTGCACACACACACACACACACACACACACACACACACACACTTCATTTTGTGTCATGTTGCACACTGCACTCTCCGTTACTTACTGTGTCATTTTACACATACTTTACCAGATTTATCTCTTTCCCTCTCTCTCTCTCTCTCTCAAACACACACACACACACACACACACACACACACACACACACACCAGCCCACGCCGTCCCTCTGTCAGGAAATCTGTAATTCACACACACACACACACACTCAGATGCTGGAAGGATTCCTCGTCACTCTGCCTTTTCATGCAGGATGAAGCGAGTGATTACTTTAGGATTAGGACTGCACACTGCGGTGTGTGTTCAGACCAGAACCAGCCATGTTTTACATCTCTAACGATAAAAATCACGACAATGATGTGTGTGTGTTATTTTATAAACCTCAAAGCCACTACTGGAGTCACAGAATCCACACTGAAGGCATTAAAGAACATTGCTCTTGTTGTTCTGGGTAGGTAAAGGGGGCGTGACATGTGGACTATTTTTACTAAAGAGGGTGTGGCCTCTGTATCAGTGTCAGTGAATAAGGCGTGGCCTCTGTATCAGTGGTTTTACAATATCTGTCATTTACAGTAGAGGAGGTGTGGCTTATTTTCATTTGAAGACGAGTTTGCATGGTATGTCAGTCTCCGTATATCAGGGTTGTCCCAGGTTATTCTCAGTCCTAGTGAAGAAAAAGAGGCGTGGCCTCTGTGCCTGTTAGTTCCCAAAAGAAGGCGTGGCCTAAATCAGCCTATATCGCGTAAAAGCAATTCAATCTTTTATCTCCTGTCACTCTCTAACACGACATATCATTTCACTCTAAGTGATACACAGAGTGCGATATACGTATTTATTTGTTATTATATAGTATTGTGTGTAACCTCAGCGTTGTCTTTGATACCTCACTCACATACTAAACACACTGATGTGTTCTATCTTGTGTCTCCCGTGCAGTATTATTACACCATTAAGGACATCTCAGTGGGTGGGATGTGTATCTGCTACGGCCACGCCAAAGCCTGTCCTCTCAACACACACACCAAGGTGAACACACACACACACACACACACCTCAGCAATCTACCAGTTAACTGGTACAGCTTTATGTTTATTAAAGAACGATGTCACTCTTATGGAGTATCCTGTAAACATGCTGATTTTACTTCTTGTTGTATTGCTATGTTGTGGTTTGACACATGTACTTGTTGTTGTGTGACAGAAACTGAGCTGCGAATGTGAGCACAATACCTGCGGAGAAAGCTGTGATCGCTGTTGCCCAGGCTACAACCAGAAACCCTGGATGGCTGGAACCTTCCTCAGGCGCCACGTCTGTGAGAGTAAGAGAACCTCAAAGAATCTTGCGGAATGAGTGTAATACCTATCAGATTCAGCTAAAAGAACATTGGACAAGGAGAACAACAATAGGACCACAAGAAGAACCCACGAGAATGAGAAAGTAAACTGGAACCAAGTTAACCTGAACGCTAATGACTTCCTGTCATTCAGTCAACAGAACCAAGAGAAAGAACCAAACCTGAATCCAATAAGAACCTTAGAGTCATAACGTTTTTTTTTTCATAATCTCAATCTCTGCAGAACCAGTAAATAGAGCCAAGCAAAAGAATCTTTATAAGAACATCTATAAGAAACCAGACACAAATCTATCTACTCCATCATAATCACAGTAGAACAAAACGATGAATATGAAAAATAGCTTAGGAATCTCAGGAAATACTACTAGCATTATATAAACCCAAGAAGACCTCAGTAGAACCAAACTAAATGAAAAAAACACATTAGTATTCAATGACAGCAAATACTTATAAACCCAACGGAACTAAACAGAAAAAATAACAAATAGACTGCACTCCACTAGAACCAAGCAAAAGAAGATAAATGTTAAACATCAATCTGGACAGAACCAGCCATGATAACTTTATCAGAATTCCAACCCAATAAACCTAATTTGATATGAATACTAAGGAAATAATTCACAGAATTCAAGTAGAAACCCAGAACCAAACAACACACCCCAAACCCTAACAGAACCAAAATCAACTTAAAGAACTACAATATTATCCAAACCCCCAAAATCAAACAGAACCAACCGAGAGTGCTGGACATGTAATCTGAATTCCAGAAGAACTATAAAGTACTTTATAAAGTCCACTACAACCAACTAAAAGAATCTGAATCTAAAACCTCCTTCAAAACACAATAGAGCGCAAATAAAATCTCACAGCATTATAACAACACTCAAATCAAACTAAAGAACCTGAGAGCTTGTATTAGTCACCAAAGGAATACAAAAATCCCCCTAAAAAAAGATCTGAAATAAATAGAGAGAATAAAAGAAGCATACAAGTAGAACCAGTGAAAAGAATCTTAAGCACTAAAATGAGGAGAACCCAAACTCAAGCGAAACAGAACCCAGTTCACTGTGCTGCCATTACAGTACCTTTGTATACTTTTTCCTCCCCAGAGTGCAACTGCCATGGGAAATCAGATGTGTGTTACTATAACCAAACCGTAGCTGACATGAAACTGAGTTTGAACATTCACGGTGAATATGAAGGAGGCGGAGTCTGTCTCAACTGCTCTGACAACACAGCTGGAATTAACTGCCAGTCGTGTAATGACGGCTTCTACAGACCAAGCCAGGTGAGTCTCTTCGCTCCAGTACATGCTTGACTGACTTTCTCAAATTCTTAAAAATCTATCTTTTATAAGTAATTTGTATTCATTTACTTGCGCTATTGATTCAGCAAGCATCATATTCCTCTCAGGTGAGTGCACATGCTCTCCGACCCTGTAGACCCTGCTCATGTGACCCTAGAGGGTCTGTCTCATCCATCTGTGTACCTGATGATACTCAGGGCAGTGCAGGTATGGTATTGATTCCACCATGGTAATGTTTGTCTGTGCTATGTCTCACACATACAATATAACACCTGTGCTATGTCTCACCCCATATGGGGCATACCTATACACTATTACACCTGTTCTACAACCCACTTATACAATATTATACCTGCCCTATGCCCCGCCCATATGATATTATAACTGTGGTCTGCCCCTCCCCTACAATATTATAATTGTGGTCTGCCGTGCCCATACAATATTGTACTTGTGCTATGCTCCACCCCTCAAGTATTGCACTTGTGCTATGTCCCACCCTTCAAAAATGACACCTGTGCCATGCCCTACCCATACAATTTCATGCATATGCTATGCCCCACCCATCGAATATTAAACCTGTGCTTTGCCCTATTCATACAAAATCACAGCTGCTCTATGGCCCACCCATACGATATTATACCTGCTCTATGGCCCACCCATACAATATTATACCTGCTCTATGGCCCACCCATACGATATTATACCTGCTCTATGGCCCACCCATACGATATTATACCTGCTCTATGGCCCACCCATACGATACTATACCTGCTTTATGGCCCACCCATACTATACAATACCTGCTCTATGGCCCACCCATACGATATTATACCTGCTCTATGGCCCACCCATACGATACTATACCTGCTTTATGGCCCACCCATACTATACAATACCTGCTCTATGGCCCACCCATACGATATTATACCTGCTCTATGGCCCACCCATACGATACTATACCTGCTCTATGGCCCACCCATACGATATTATACCTGCCCTATGGCCCACCCATACTATACAATACCTGCTCTATGGCCCACCCATACGATATTATACCTGCTCTATGGCCCACCCATACGATACTATACCTGCTTTATGGCCCACCCATACTATACAATACCTGCTCTATGGCCCACCCATACGATATTATACCTGCTCTATGGCCCACCCATACGATACTACAACTGCTCTATGGCCCACCCATACGATATTATACCTGCCCTATGGCCCACCCATACTATACAATACCTGCTCTATGGCCCACCCATACGATATTATACCTGCTCTATGGCCCACCCATACAATATTATACCTGCTCTATGGCCCAACTATACGATATCATACCTGCTCTATGGCCCACCCATACGATATTATACCTGCTCTATGGCCCACCCATACGATACTATACCTGCTCTATGGCCCAACTATACGATATCATACCTGCTCTATGGCCCACCCATACGATATCATACCTGCTCTATGGCCCACCCATACGATATTATACCTGCTCTATGGCCCACCCATACGATATTATAGCTGCTCTATGGCCCACCCATACGATAATATACCTGCTCTATGGCCCACCCATACGATATTATAACTGTGCTATGCCCTTCCCATACAATATTACACATATGCTATGCTCTACCCATCGAATATTAAACCTGAACTTTGCCCTAATTATACAAAATCACAGGTGTTCTATGACCCGCAAATACAATATTATACCTGCTTTATGCACCACCCATACAATACTACATCAATATTATACAATATTGTACCACACATAGAATATTGCACCTGTTCTATGCCCCACTCATACAATATTATACCTGTGCTATGCCCCACCCATTCAACATTGCACCAATTTTATACCCATACATTATGACATTATGCCCCACCCACATATTATTACACCTGCTCTATGCCTCGCCCATACAATATTACACCTCTGCTATGACTCCACTCATACAATACTACACCTCTGCTATGCCACACCCATTAAATTCTACACCTATGCTATGTCCCATCCCTACAATATGAGGCCTGTTCTATGCCCCACCCCTCGATATTATGCCCCACTTACACGATATAACACCTGTACTCTACTCCTTCCCAGGCCAGTCCGCAGGTTCTTGCCGCTGTAAGCAGGGCTACGCGGGTCAGAGGTGCGACAGTTGTGCTTTTGGCTTTACCGGATTTCCGGAGTGTCAGCGCTGCAACTGTAGTTTGGAGGGCAGCTTTAATAGGGACCCCTGCCAGCTCCCGTGTTTGTGCAAGGTACAGGACACACACAACACACACACACACACACACACACATAGCTGTTATTAAATTTCAGAAGGTCTTTGCAAAACATTAATCCTATCTTGTCAAAATGACAAACCGTCTAAGGTGATACAGTGATACCCGTCGTCACGGCAACAGGACTAATCGAGTCTGAAATGAGGCCTCGTTTCAAATCACCATTACGCTAATTGAAACGTTTGGCGGTGAGGGTGACGTTTCTCATTACCTTGGCGACATCCTTCATTTCCTGTTTTGTTGACCGTGTCGTGATGATGTCTAAAGATTTTAAACACCAGACACTTTCTATGTTCTGCGTCCCTCAGTATTTAATAAACTGGTGTCTCGTTTTTTCTGGGAAACATTTCTACACACACACACGCAAGTCTGTAAATCATGTTCAGATTGTATGCGTCGTAGTCTTTTGATGTTTAAAGTTTGAAGTAAATAAATGAGGTAGCGCCTGGCAGCCAATCAGAAACAAGTCGGTCTGTTTCACGGATGTGAACCGTAAAGGTAGTGCTGGGTAAATACCGTAAATATCATTATGCATGACATATATTTCCTATACATTCTCCTCTTACAATACGATTTGCGTTATTGTGATGTCATCAGTGACGATGTATAAAAATTAAGGGTAAACTCGATGGACGAAATTCCAAAAACTATGGTATCTAACGTCAGAAACTGTTACATTTAAGAAACACAAAGTCCAAATATTAAAAGACAAACCGAAATAATCTCCATTTCTCTCTCGCAGTAGAAGTGAGCACTGAGTTGAACGCGAACGTTTTTCGCAGAAATTCTGACTTTGACGTTTATAGAGCTGAAGCAATTAGTTTAAATGCAGGCAATTAGAGTCAGTCTGATTGCTCCCGTGGCAACCAGGCAGGATTACCTTTGACCCTGGTCAGACTAATTATTGAGCTGTGTAGAGGTACACACACACACACACACACACACACACACACACACACACCCACACACACAGCATACAAAACCCATTTTAAAAGCACATTCCCCGTGCTATAAACCGTAACGAAACGTGAAAGCTCAGTAGAAAAATCCTGCAAAAGAAAGTTAATTTTACTTTTATTTATCTAAAACTTAGATGAACTAAATTTCATGCTTAATAATTTCAAGTGAACAGCGGTACCTCGGCATACGTAATTAATCCGTTCTGGAGGCGAGTTCTTAAGGTGAAATTTTGCATTGTGAAAGGAATATTACCAATGTTACCAATTTCCAACACTATAATCATATTTTCACATGTAATAACAATTAAAACCATTTAAAAACAAAGTTATGTAAATCACATAAAATATTGAATAAATAAACCTGACTTAACCAACAAAAACATCGTACATTCGCGCAACTTGACCAGTATTCGGCTCAATCCTGTTGCTCATACTGTACGCTGATGCTCCATAGATGTGATGTTCTGGTGGTTCAGTACATTCAGGTGGTCAGCTGACTTCATTTTATTGCCCCATAACGTCACTGAGTCTAGACCTGAGTAACTGATCAACCCCAGATCATAACACTGTCTCCAGAGGCTTGTACAGTGGACACTATGCATGATGGGAGCATCACTTCATGTCCTTCCCTTCTCACCCTGACATGCCCATCACTCTGGCGCAGGGTCGATCAGGACCTTTGTACACTCCTCCACAGACTATTCTTTGTATTTGCCTAGTTAATTCCAGGTGGGGAGATTTTTGGGCCGGGCAGTGTAGTTGTTTACAGCTTTGCTGGTATGTTACAGTAGCTTTCTTGGGATTAGTGATTGATGTAATGGATATGTTGTTATTGTTGTAAGTAGGTTTTCGGGAGTTTCTTATGGCACAGTTGCAGAACCTAGCAAATTAAAAGCCTTACTGATGTAAAATTACAAGTAATTATTTTATTTTGCCTTTTTGTCTTCAGGATGTACAAAACTTTGCTCGCTGCTCTAATTGCTAACATTATAGCTTGCCATATATTGGTTTAAACTTTTTTATCTTTATATTTTCTTTTTGATGTTTCTTTATGTATTCTTCATGATTTTATTTTTTACTTTATTTTTTTCGGTTATACATCATTTAAAATTGAAATTTGTAATATAAATCATGTTTTTAAAATTTTCACTAATAAGGTTAATATCTTCCCTTTTGTTCTATTAATAATTATTTTAATAGACACCTTGTTATTAATACAGTAGATCCAGAAAATATTCACAGTGCTTCACTTTTATCACAATGGATTAAATTCATTATTTTTCTCAAAATTCCACAAACGATACCCCATAATGACAATTGGAAAGAAGTTTTTCAAATTTATTTAAAATTAATAAATAAAAAATCACATGTACATAAGTATTTACAGCCTTTGCCATGACACTTACTGTAAATAAGCTCTAGTGTATCTCTGTTGAGAGAGAGGAAAACCTTGCAGAAGACCAACCATCTCTGCAGCACTCCACCAATCAGGCCTGCATGGTAGAATGGCCAGATGAAAGCCACTCCGCCTAGGTGCCTAGATTTTAGACCATGAGAAACTTTTTTGTTGTTGTTAAAGAACCTTCGTCACCAATTACAGCCTCAAGCCTATTTGAGTATGATGGTTCTACAAGATGATGCTACAAGATGACTTTTCTCCTGGAAAGTTCTCCTCTCTCCTCAGATAAATACTAAAGCTCTTTCAGAGTGACCATCGGGTTCTTGGTCACCTCCCTGACTAAGGCACTTCTACCCCGATTGCTTACTTTAGCCAGACGGCCCGCTCTAGAAAGAGTCCTGGTGGTCCCAAACTTCTTCTATTTATGTATGATGGAGGTCACTGTGCTTATCTGGACCTTCAATGTTGCAGAGATTTTTCTGTATGCTTCCCTAGATCTGTGTCTTAATACAAACCTGCCTCAGAGGTCTACAGACGATTCCTCTGACTTGGTTTGTGACTTGCACTGTTAACTGTGGGACCTTATATAGACAGGTTTCTTTTAAAATCATGTCCAATCACTTGAATTCACCACTGGTGGACTCCAATCAAGTTGTGGGAACATCTTAAGGATGATCAGTGAAAAAAGGATGCATCGGAGCTCAATTTTAAGTGTTGTGGCAAAAGACTGTAAAATATTTATGTACATGTGATTGTACATGTGATTTCTTTTTATTTATTTATTTTTAATAAATTAGCAAAGATTTCAAACAAACTTCTTTCATGTTGTTATTATGGGGTGTTAATTGTGGTATATTAAAAAATAAATAATCTTTTTTAAATATGACAGAGCAAAATGTGAAAAAAGTGAAGCGCTGTTAATACTTTCCAGGTGTAATGTATATTAGTTAAGACCATTTCAGAAATTGCGTGATCTGATTTCATTATGATTCCAGCTTTATTCTATGATTCGTGTTTCTCAGTAATTACTGTAATATAAATGATATTATAAATAGATAGACTTATAGTTCATTTATATTAATTATATATTTTAATTGAAGTTAGATCAGTGTCGTTGGAGTTTCTGTGATCTGCAGGACACACCATCTGTCAGCGTGCAATGTTTCCATGCTGTAAAGACTGCATTCTACATGAACACATGGCTCCACACAGCTCGATTTAATTAACCTCGTTTCTAATCCTCCATCACGGCACAGAACCTTTAATAGGCTGCTTATAGCTTATATATAAAACCAGGACGCCCACCACATCTGAACTCCACTGAGCACATGCAGCATGAGAACAGATGATGACGAGACTGATGATGATGATGATGATGATGATGATGATGATGATTCTGTGGAATTGCTCATATTGATAGTGGTAATGCTGATAATGCTGATGAGATTTTGGTGGTGGTCATGCTCTTAGTAATAGTAGTAATGATGAGGACGATGCTGCTGGTGGTCTTGGTGGTTGTGGTGGTGATGGTTCTGGTGATTCCTCATGATGATAGTGGTAATGATGAGGATGATGATGATGGTGGGGTGGTCATGAGAATGGTGGTGGTGATGACAATAATGAAGAAGATGATGGTTCTGGTGTTATTGCTCATGATGATAGTAGTGACGATGAGGATAATGCTGACAATGATATTAAAGTGATGGTGGTGGTGGAATTGTTGATGGTAGTAAAGCTAGTGTTAGTGGTGATGGTCTGCAGAATGATGATAGTGATAATGATGATGGTGGTGATGATTCTGGTGGTGTTGCTCATGATAAAAGTAGTAATGATGGAAATGATGATGATGGTTGTGGTGGAATTGATCATATCGATAGTGGTAAAGATGATAAGGCTGATGAGATTTTTGTGGTGGAGTTGTAGCTTATAATCATAGCAGAAATTATGAGGATAATGCTGATGATTGTGGTGTTGGTTTTTGTGGTGGTGGTAGTGGTTCTGGTGGTGTTTCTGGGCCAGGGCGTAGCTCAGTGGTTAAGGCATTGGACTATGGTTCGAAAGATCCCAGGTTCAAACCTCACAACCACCAAGTTGCCACTGTTGGGCCCTTGAGCAAGGCCCTTAACCCTCAACTGCTCAGATGTGTAATGAGATAAAAATGTAAGTCGCTCTGAATAAGAGCGTCTGCCAAATGCCTAAATGAAAATGAAACATGAAATGTTGCTCAAGATGATATTGGTAATGAGGAGGAGGATGATGGTGGTGATGGTGGTGGTGATGGTGGTGGTGGTGGTTGTGGTGGTGTTGCTCATGATGATAATGATGATGATGATGATGATGATGAGATGGTGGTGGTAGTAGTGTTGTTGGTGGTGAGTAAGATGATGCTAGCAATGATGATGATGATGATGATAGTGATGACACTGATGAAGAGGAGGATAAGGAGATTGTGGTGGTAATGGTGGGGATGACGGTGACGATAGAGGTGACTGTGGTGGCTAGTCTCACTGATCTCACTCATTTCACCCATCTCACCCCCTTTCCTTTTCCTTTCACTGGTCTCAACTAATCCTTAACCACCCTCCTCACCCTTCTCAATGGTCTCACCAGTCCCATCCCTCAAACTCTCAACCCTCTCCAGCCCATCTCACTCCTGTCTCATCTGTCTCACTCCTCTCACCAAGTCCACCCATCTCACCCTTTCCCAACCCTTCATCTTCTTGCTATCTGACAAAACATACAGGAGCATCCCAATTATCTCCACTACACTCTGCACCAGGTGTTTTTTTTCCCTCTAACCTTCAGATTACTCCCTCAATAACTCGAGCGTTCAGTGTATTAATTGTCCTGTTGTCTCTTTGCATGTGTATGTGGTTTTAGGTGCTGGTGTGTGTTGCGCAGTAATCCTGAGTAACAACCGTTAATTAGCGTACACATGCCTTATGACTTATGTTAAATATCTTTATTAGTAATTTATTTATTTATTTTTGTTTACTTCCTCCTTGCTTTCATAATCTATAAATACTGCCCCCCCCCACCCCCTTTCTCTCTGCAGGAGAACGTTGAAGGGGATAACTGTGAGCGGTGTAAGGTGGGATATTATAATCTCCATGGCGACCGTTACAGCGGGTGTGAGAAGTGTTACTGCTCCGGAGTCTCCAGCGTGTGTGTGGAGTCGCAATGGGAACACACAAATGTACGACTCTCTATCTCTCTCTCTTCCTGTGTCCGTGTGTGTGTGTGTGTGTGTGTGTGTGTGTGATCATTACCTTACGCTCACTTAGCAATAAATATACACACAAACATAACATTTAGCTCTGCTTAAAGGTTAATAGTGCATGTGGGGGAAACAAGGGCAGTAGGGCAAGGTGTGTGTGTGTGTGTGTGTGTG
>NC_071101.1:48580000-48615000 GCF_024256425.1 Clarias gariepinus | reverse complement strand
TTCGTCTTAAACAAGCGAACAACGAGAGGAGGATGAGAAGAAGAACAGCAGCAAGTAGGAGGCGTTAGAGGGACTTTCAGTGCTGGGGAAAAGTGACGGAATGACATACGCATTCCTATCTTTATTTCTATCACTGATTTGTGCGGTTTAGCGTCGGTCGAGCTGGATAAACGCTGGTCACTAGGGGGCCGTTCATGCAGCTGAGGTAATCATTCACACAAATGATACACTTCATTGCTAACTATTAGTGTGGGAGGCACTAAAACAAGTTTTCTTTTGAGTAAAGTGGCTGAAACATCATCACTTCCTGTACCGGTTGCTTTGGACTTGTCTCCGCTGACTGTCCTTCTAATCTCAAAGCGTCTGAAACTGTACGCCGTTTGCTGATTTTACACATCCTTATATAGGACATTAGGGTCTATGTGTACAAAGCTCCTCCCCCTGCCCTTCTGAAGTCTGTAAGCTCCTCCCCCTGCCCTTCTGGAGTTTGTAAGCTCCTCCCCTGCCCTTCTGAAGTCTGTAAGCTCCTCTCCTGCCCTTCTGAAGTCTGTAAGCTCCTCCCCCGCCCATCTGAAGTCTGTAAGCTCCTCCTCCTGCCTTCTGAAGTCTGTAAGCTCCTCCTCCTGCCTTTGTGAAGTCTGTAAGCTCCTCCTTCTGCCCTTCTGAAGTCTGTAAGCTCCTCCTGTCCTTCTGAAGTCTGTAAGCTCCTCCTCCTGCCTTTGTGAAGTCTGTAAGCTCCTCCTCCTGCCCTTCTGAAGTCTGTAAGCTCCTCCCCCTGCCCTTCTGAAGTCTGTAAGCACTGTAGAAAACCCCTGCCTTTCTAAAGTGTACAAGCACTTGCTCCTGCCCTTGTGAAGCTCCTCCTCCTGTCCTCATAAAATCCATAGACTCCTCCTTTTACCCTTTTAAATTCAACAAGCTCCTCCTCCTCCTGCCCTAGAGGAATAATTACCACCTTCTGACCAATCGGAGCGCTTTTATACAGGATTAATCACCACCTCCTGACCAATTGGAGCGCTGTTATGGAGGATTAATCACCATCTTCTGACTAATCGGAGCGCTGTTATAAAGGATTAATCACCACCTTCTGACCAATCGAAGCGCTGTTATAGAGGATTAATCACCACCTCCTGACCAATCAGAGCGCTGTTATAGAGGATTAATCACCACCTCCTGACCAATCGGAGCGCTGTTATAAAGGATTGATCACCACCTCCTGACCAATCGGATGCTGTTATAGAGGATTAATCACCACTTCCTGACCAATCGGAGCGCTGTTATGGAGGATTAATCACCACCTTCTGACTAATCGGAGCGCTGTTATAAAGGATTAATCACCACCTCCTGACCAATCGGTTGCTGTTATAGAGGATTAATCACCACCTCCTGACCAATCGAAGCGCTGTTATAGAGGATTAATCACCACCTCCTGACCAATCGGATGCTGTTATAGAGGATTAATCACCACCTCCTGACCAATCGGAGCGCTGTTATAGAGGATTAATCACCACCTTCTGACCAATCGGATGCTGTTATAGAGGATTAATCACCACTTCCTGACCAATCGGAGCGCTGTTATAGAGGATTAATCACCACCTCCTGACCAATCGGAGCGCTGTTATAAAGGATTAATCACCACCTCCTGACCAATCGGATGCTGTTATAGAGGATTAATCACCACCTCCTGACCAATCGGAGCGCTGTTATGGAGGATTAATCACCACCTTCTGACTAATCGGAGCGCTGTTATAAAGGACTAATCACCACCTCCTGACCAATCGGTTGCTGTTATAGAGGATTAATCACCACCTCCTGACCAATCGAAGCGCTGTTATAGAGGATTAATCACCACCTCCTGACCAATCAGATGCTGTTATAGAGGATTAATCACCACCTCCTGACCAATCGGATGCTGTTATAGAGGACTAATCACCACCTTCTGACCAATCGGAGCACTGTTATAGAGGATTAATCACCACCTCCTGACCAATCGGATGCTGTTATAGAGGATTAATCACCACCTCCTGACCAATCGGATGCTGTTATAGAGGATTAATCACACCTTCTGACCAATCGGATGCTGTTATAGAGGATTAATCACCACCTCCTGACCAATCGGATGCTGTTATAGAGGATTAATCACCACCTCCTGACCAATCGGAGCGCTGTTATAGAGGATTAATCACCACCTTCTGACCAATCGGATGCTGTTATAGAGGATTAATCACCACCTTCTGACCAATCGGAGCGCTGTTATGGAGGATTAATCACCACCTTCTGACTAATCGGAGCGCTGTTATAGAGGATTAATCACCACCTCCTGACCAATCGGATGCTGTTATAGAGGATTAATCACCACCTCCTGACCAATCGGATGCTGTTATAGAGGATTAATCACCACCTCCTGACCAATCGGAGCGCTGTTATAGAGGATTAATCACCACCTCCTGACCAATCGGAGCGCTGTTATAGAGGATTAATCACCACCTTCTGACCAATCGGAGCGCTGTTATAGAGGATTAATCACCACCTTCTGACCAATCGGAGCACTGTTATAGAGGATTAATCACCACCTCCTGACCAATCGGATGCTGTTATAGAGGATTAATCACCACCTCCTGACCAATCGGATGCTGTTATAGAGGACTAATCACCACCTTCTGACCAATCGGAGCACTGTTATAGAGGATTAATCACCACCTCCTGACCAATCGGATGCTGTTATAGAGGACTAATCACCACCTTCTGACCAATCGGAGCACTGTTATAGAGGATTAATCACCACCTCCTGACCAATCGGATGCTGTTATAGAGGATTAATCACCACCTCCTGACCAATCGGAGCGCTGTTATAGAGGATTAATCACCACCTCCTGACCAATCGGAGCGCTGGTATAGAGGATTAATCACCACCTTCTGACCAATCGGAGCGCTGTTATAGAGGATTAATCACCACCTTCTGACCAATCGGAGCGCTGTTATAGAGGATTAATCACCACCTCTTGACCAATCGGAGCGCTGTTATAGAGGATTAATCACCACCTCTTGACCAATCGGAGCGCTGTTATAGAGGATTAATCACCACCTTCTAAAATAAAGGAAATAAAGGAAAGTTGTCTTAGAGCTGTTGATTCTTCTGTCTCAGTTTGTCAGTCTGTCACACTGAGACAAGGGATAAAGGCATTTCTTATTTCCTTCATCTGAGTTTATGTTAGAACTGTGTGTGTGTGTGTGTGTGTGTGTGTGTGTGTGTGCGTGTGCATGTTGATATCCTGATCAGTAGCTTGAGCACACCACTTTCTCTGACAGCGTGAGGAGAATCATCCTGCAGGATTATGGGCTGTGATTCCTGTTTCGTTTATTTGCCACCCCACTGACTGCTGGGAAATGAGGCTTTGTGGACACACACACACACACACACACACACACACACACACACACACACAGGAGGATCTCAGAAAGAGGATTTATGGGAACTGTACTTTGTGTTTGCCCTGAGTTAATGAAGAGTGCACATGCAAAACAGGGTTTAAGCATCAATAATAAACACACACACACACAGATTAATGTTTTTTATGAAAAAGCCCAAAAAGCGAAAAGATGACAAACAAACCATTGGGTTTGTGCAACAGTGTGTGTGTGTGTGTGTGTGTGTGTGTGTGTGTGTGTGTGTGGATTATTGATTTTTTCTGAGAATCTATAAGGAAGTTCAGTTTATTATATTCAGAAATTCTAAAATAAAAAGTGTGATTTTTATTGTTTTACAATTGTGGGCGTGGCCTACATAGTGGGGGGGGGGTGCGAGAGAAAGAGGAAGAGAGATGCAGGTAGGGACATATGGAGACTTCAGGCAAAAAAAGAGACTGGTAGAGACAAAGAGACTAAAAAAGAGAGAGACTGTAGAGACAGAGGTAGATTCATACAGACAGGGAAGCTTAGAGAAAGAGAGACGTAGATGAAAAGTGAGAGACAGAGAGACACTCAGAGAGAGAGACAGAGAGACACTCAGAGAGAGAGACAGAGAGACAGACAGAGAGAAAGACTCAGATGGAAAGAGACAGGTAGAGACAGAGACTAAAACTGAACGGGACTCAGACAGACAGGCCGGCAGTAGGTGACGGTCTCTCTCTTTCTCTCTGTGTGCTTTCAGGGCAGCGGTCTGCGTTTGACGGACAGACACTCAGAGGTGGTTCCTGCTCCACGATTAGCTGGAGCGGTGAGGAGGCGGGTCTCCCTGAGACCAGAGAGTTTCCGTCACCTCGGTTCTGATGCGGCGGTCAGTAAGAGTGACTTCATCAGTGTGCTGCTGAGACTGAGACACATCCGAGTGAGAGCAGCACACTGTCTCCAACACAGGTCAACACACACACACACACACACACACACACACACACACACTAAAGCAAAAACAATTATTCAATATTCAAATAGTTTATAGTTGTGTGTGTGTGTGTGTGTGTGTGTGTGTGTAGTCTGTCCTCAGTCAGTATGGAAGTCGCCTCTGCAGACTCTCGCTCCGGAGTTCAGGCCCGATCTGTCGAGGTCTGTGTGTGTCCTCATGGCTACACCGGCACTTCCTGCGAGGTAAACACAACTGTTCAATCACACACACACAAACACAAACACACACACACGTTATCTAAAAGAAACGACTGGTCAGAATACAGTAATACATCTATAACAAGCCCAAACCTTACAACACGCAAATGTCACTTATTACATTAAAGATCAAGATTTAACATTTTAACTGTTTCGACAAACTCTCTAACCATCAATGACGTCAACACTATAAACACACGACGCGCCATGTGTGTGTTTGTGTTAGTCCTATTTGAAGAACATTTTCCCACCCCTCTCTCTCTCTCTCTGTCTGTCTGTCTCTCCCACGTTTCGTGTGTATGTGTGTGTGTTTGGTACAGACGTGTGCGGAAGGCTACAGGAGAGTTAATGGAACCCTACACCATGGTGTGTGTGAGCGCTGTCAGTGCCATGGGCACACGTCACACTGTGATGACATCACTGGACGCTGCCTGGTAAAGTATAACAGTTACAGAAAACGAAGCAACACCCTCTGGCCAGTCAGAATCCAAAATTCAGTCGCGACTGAGGACGAGTCCAAAATATTACATGAACAATAGACCTCATAAAGGAGCCACAGCTCAGATCACAGGCCGCGAGTTTTCTAGGAGTCCGGTGTTTGCGTGTTCATCCCTTGAGAACAGAGGAGAGACAGTAGGAACATCAGAACTGAGTTTATTTTTAAAATTAGCACCTTCAGAGTTCCAGCGTGAAGACACCACACCACCCACATTCCTCTAACCGAGCTGGAATTGGCATTACCTCCATCTAACGACTCAAAGTTAGTTACATAACATCATGACTGCAAGAAAAAGTTTCAGTCTTTAGCTTGAGAACCTGTTTAGGAGAAGGACAGGAAGAAACCGTGATGGGATGGGATCATGTGGTAACTTTACGTCCTGATCTCCATTAGCTCATCTACGAAATTCTCCCTCAGTTCCTAAGGGTTTCTAGAACTCAGAGTACTTCATATCTTATGAAAGGTTCCTCAATAGGGTAGATCTTACAGTACATGGGTTCTGTTTTGAGTAGAAACTTCTGCTTAAAGATGTTTGAGTAACAATGATCTGTGGATATTGTCAAGCATTTAGGTCATGGTTATCCTGAAGGTAAGAGACAGAAAAAGAGAGAGAGAGAGAGAGAGAGAGAAAGAAACTTAGACAGAGAGAAAGTGAGACAGGTCGAGACAAAGAAAGAGACTCAGATGGAAAGAGAGAGAAAGAGATTTAGACAGAGAGAAGCAGGTAGAGACAAGTTTGAAGTTTATGAAGATGTTTCACTTCTCATCTGATCAAGATAAGAACCGGTCATGATTATGGAGACTTTCAGATGTGCAGTGAAACATCTTCAAGAACTTCAAGCAAGTCGAGTTACCACTAACCTACAATGAAAGAGTCCTTATAAGTTACAGAGTTCTCCGAAATGTTCCCTGATGGTCATTTTGATTATTAAGTATAATTTCAATACATTGTTTTAGGTTATGGATTTTCCTTCAAGAAGCCACTTTGGGTTCTAGCATGTATACAGTAGGTGGTGCTAGATTGAAAGGTTCCTAAATGTTCTTCAGTACAGTATGTGCCTCTGGGGGAGCTTTACACTAATTAGGGAGTTTCCCTTTAAAAGGAGGCAGAACCTGTTTAGAAAGCTATAGAATGACCATGATGTTCTTCAAATTGTCCAAAGAGAACACGAGTGTGAGATTAGACACAATGTGTTTTTAATGCATGTGTGTGTGTGTGTGTGTGTGTGTTTAACAGGGATGTAAACACCATACCACAGGCCCAAACTGTAATATGTGTGCCCCTGGTTACTATGGCGATGCTACCAGAGGAACCTCATATGACTGCCAGCCCTGCGCCTGCCCTCTCCAGGATCCCTCCAACAAGTGTGTGATGTCACTTCCTTTCTAAATATTTCATGTGAACCATGTGAGATAACATCCTTAAGACCTCTTTAGAACTTAACAGAGCTGAAGAAAGTCCTTCACTTTTTTTTTTTATTAAGGAATTGTGGGTCCTTCAGTTTTTATTTTGAAGAATCTCTAGGTTCTTTTCTTTTTAACCAACTTAAGGTTCCAACTCTAACTTTTTTTTTAAAAGAAACTCTAGGTTCTTAATTTTTCTCTCTCTCAGTTGAGTAAATATTCTTTGCAGGTATCTAGAGGGTAAACCACATCAATAATTTACTTAATTGTTAAAAGAACCATTAAGGGACCTTTTAGACAAGTTCTTCTCACACAAGCCACATGTTTACAGCTAGAACTACATTTATAGCTTTAAAACTCTTAAAGTTTCTTTAAGAAACAGAAAAAATAATTCTCTTGATAAACCTGTATAATGCAAAAGAGTCATAATAAGAATAAGAAAAGGGCACTTAGTTGTCAGTGGATCTTTTCAGAAACTTTTTAATAATTCCAGAATAAACTCTTTACGATGTATTGTCACTTATAAAAACAAAACTCCAGGTGGTTCTGTTATTTTTGGTGTTTAATTTGTGCGTTACTGCATAAGAAACATGAAGGCTTCTTCAATTCTTCTCCACTAAGTAAAATTCCCGATTGTTCCTGTAAACGAAATCTTCCTGATAGATCCAGATCCGCCCTAGCTGAGGCGCTAAGCTAACAATTACTCCACTCTTGCATGCTAATGGCTAATCCCTTCTGTTTAGCCTTGGAGGGCAACAGAACCCAGCAGCTGAACATTCCACTGGCCCGAGCACAGAGGCTAAAGAAAGAGAAGCCCCCCCCCCATTCCCCCCCTCCCCTTCACCACCACCACCACCAGCAGCAGCAGCAACATTCCCAATAAACTGCCCCAGCCAGGAATGCGACGGTGTCGGAAATAGCCGGTGTGCGGCCGAAACCTGACCTGACCTTCCCTTCCTGGCCAGCTATCTTTGGGGTCTCTGTGGTTCTCAGCAGCAGTTTGTCTCAGACATGTCGAGGTGCTCGTGTGGTGTGTAATGATGGCATTTCTCACACGATTCTTTTTGCTTTTCCTTGTTTTGGTGACGGCGTTTGCACAAAAACGACGCAGCTTCAGTCCAACCTGCCACCAGGGCGAGGACGGTCAGCTGGTCTGTGATCAGTGCCGAGTGGGTTACACCGGTCCTCGCTGTGAGAGGTGAGCCACTTTTTATTTTTGAAAAAAAAAACTATAAAAAATTTGATTTTAAAAGCTGATAGGCTGCTTGTTGTTGTAACATGAATACGCTTGTTTACAAATCTTTTAAACAGGTAGCTTATAACTCGTGACTTGACACCCCCCCCCCCCCCACCTTTAAATGATTCACTTTCTTAATCTCAAATTTAGACTTACACACCATGAGAGGTCTGCATGTGTGTAGAGTGTGTGTACCTAGGTGTGTTTTCTAGTCTGTATGTGTGAAAACATTCTGATGTTCATGAAACTGTGAACTCTTTAAACAGGTGAATGAACATGGCATGTGCAATTTTCAGAATAAAAGTTCTGTAGACAGACTCTCTAAATGAACCGTTGTCGATTTGGTACATCTTCATGACATGATTGTGTTTGTAAGATTTGCTGCTGTTAAGACACAATACAATTGCGTTATAATTTATCTTTAAATTTCTTGATTTTTATTCAAACATTTTTTTCTCCCATAAAATTGTTCTGCTGTGGGAAAATGCCAGCTAAAACACAAGAGCTGCAGTTTTGGAAATGGTAGCTACAGTTACAATATCTTGTTACAATGGCGCCTCTTAGTGGGTGGGATATATTAGGCTGCAAGTGAACATTCTTTTGGGGTATCATGATGGTTAGAGTTGGGGTTTAAAGCATCAAGAGCATAAGAGGTGGAGTTTGGGGCATCAGTATGACAGAAAATGGTGGCATTAGAATGGTAGGAACACCAGTTTGGGGCATTATCACTGAAGGAGAAGAGGTTTGCGGCATTAGAATGGTAGGAGGACCAGTTTGTGGTATCTGGTTGGTACCAGGTGGTTTTGGGGGCATTGGCATGATAGGGTGTGGGGTTTTGGCCAACAGCATGGTAGGAGGTGGGGTTTGGGGCATCAAGATTATTCAGAAAGTGAATATTTTGTCTCAGAAGTTGATGTCTTGGAAGCGGAAAACATGGGCAAGTGTAAAGAGTGAACTAGATGACTGCATCAGAGCCACTCCGAAACTGCAGCTCTTGTGGGAGGTTCCTGGTCTTCAGCAGTCAGGACCTAACAAAAGTGCTCCAATGAAGAAGAAAAACTGTAAGCCTTAGTGGCCTGGGGTCACATGTGATGTGCATGTGTGGCGCAAAGACTGGCCCATGTAGTCTGATCCAATTAAAGAGCCACTGTAGCTCAAACTGCTGAAATGGTTGATGCTGGTTCTGATAGAAAGGAGTGAGAACACACAGTGCATCACCGTTTTAGTAGCGTGCGTTATATTAGTTATAATATTGGTCAAAAGTCATTCGCGTGTGGTTCTGTGTGGTTATTTCTTTAAAAAACATTCCAAGTAGAACCCTTGTTAAAAGCGTAACACCCTTATGATGGCTTTGTTCATCATTTGAGGTTCCTTTACTTTTAACACTTTACTTTAAAACAGTGAAATGCTCCTTTACATGTTACTCTATAAAAACTGGAGAGGGTTGAAGATGGGATTAAAGAAAGATATAAGAGAGAGAGAAAGGAAAGTAAGGAATGGAATATGATATAAAGAAAGTAGGAAATAAAAGGGAAAAGAAAGGAAGGAATGATAAGATAAATACAGGACAAAATATGACAAAAGTGATTGATAAAAAACAAATAGAAAGGGAATAGCCAAAGAAAGAAAGAAAGAAAGAAAGAAAGAAAGAAATTCACTTACTGGGGACTGATGGGTTATGTTTTTGTTTATTATTTTGTTTAGACTTAACAAAAGCACAACAAATCTTCTTAGCAAATCCTTGTTACCTTCAAACCCTACAAGAACCTTTTAAGGAACTAATTTGGTGCTGAGACAAAAATAAAAGTTGACTTCACACTCTTTAGATGAGACACTGGACTGCTGACGACTCCTGAGCTTTCATTGTCTCTCGTGGGAGGAGTGTGTATCTGTGTGTGTGTGTGTGTGTGTGTGTGTGTGTGTGTGTGTGTGTGTTTCGTGCCAGGTTTAATTTCACACGAAACCACTAAACGCGAGCAAAAATAGAACCTGGCTCGCAAAAAGGGTTCTGTGACCTTTGACCCCAGCGCTACAGACAGATGGAAGGAAGCGTCCTCTGTGATGTGCTGAAGAGGCGCCGAGCTCCGAACTTAACCTGTGATTAATATACTACAGATGGACAGAGAGGAGGAGAGTGAGGGAGAGTGACAGAAAGAGAGAGAGACAGAGACAGAAAGAGAGACAGAGCGAAAGTGATACAGAAAGTATCAAACAAAATGGAGTGAGAGACAAAAATAAATCTCATTATTATAGGAGGTGGAATTCCGAACATCACAAAGAATTAAGGTGGAGTTTGGGGCATCAGAAAGATAGGAAGTGGAGTTTGAGGCATCAGGATAATAAGTGGCAGGGTTTAGGGCATCAGGATGGTACTAGGTGGTCTTGGGGGCATGTGGATGGTAGGAGGCATAGTTTGGGCATAAGGATGGTAGCAGGTAATGGTTGGGGTATCAGGGTGGTAAGAGGTGGAATTTGGGGCATCAGGATGGTAAGAGGTAATGGGTGGGGTATTAGGATGGTAGGGGTGGAGTTTGGGGCATCAGGATGGTAGAAGGCATGGGTTGGGTCATTGGGATGGTAGGGGTGGAGTTTGGGGCATCAGGACTGTGGAAGGCATGGGTTGGGTCATTGGGATGGTAGGGTGGAGTTTGGGGCATCAGGACTGTGGAAGGTTTGAGGCAGTGAGGCATATGTGCATGTGTTTGTGTATGAGAGAGAGAGAGAGAGAGAGAGAGAGATACATACATCTGTGCTTTAAAGGAGTTGTGTGTAATGTTTAGGGCCCTCTACTGCTGGACAGAGGAACTGCAGTCTTAATAAAAACATAAGAAATGTAAATCGGGATGGTAACACGTGTGGTTTGGGATGGTAGAAGGAATAGTTTGAGCATAAAGATAGTAGGAGGTCGTGTTTGGGGTATCAGGATGATAGGAGGTGTAGTTTGGGGTATAAGAATTGTAGAAGGTGGAGTTTCAGGTTTCAGAATGGTATGAGGTGGAATTTGGGGCATCTGGATGGTAGAAGGCATGGGTTGGGGCATTAGATGGTAAGAGGTGGAGTTTGGGGCATCAGGATGGTGGAAGGTAAAGTTTGAGGCATGAGGATGGTAACACGTGTGGTTTGGGATGGTAGGAGGGATAGTTTGGTGCATTGGGATAGTAGAGGTTGGGATTTGGGGCATCAGGACGGTAGGAGACAAGCTCTGTAACTCTGTTACTCCTGCACCCTCAGTAGACCCAGTTATAGGTGAGAACCTGAACCCCGCCCTCATGATCTGTTCTCTTTCCCAGATGTGATAACGGTTACTTCGGATCTCCCGGAGTCGTGGGAGGTTCCTGTCGTCCATGTGACTGCAGTGGGAATTTGGACCTCTCTGCGACCCATAGCTGTGACCCGGTAACGGGGGCGTGTCTCCGTTGCCGTGACGGTTACGCTGGACCAAGCTGCGAAGTGTGTGCAGACGGTTACTATGGAGACGCCGTAGTAGCCAAGAACTGCCAGTGTGAGTGTGAAGTTTCATAACGACATGTTCTGTCCTTTTAAGTTTACAGATGGTGTGTGTGTGTGTGTGTGTGTGTGTATGTTATGACCACTGTGGACACCCAGATGGCGAGTGTCTGAACATGATGACCAACAGACACCCACACTTTATGTAACACATTTCGAGCGCACACACACACACACACACACACACACACACACACACACACACAGTATTATAGACTTTTCCCATATTGTACTGATTCTGAACTAAACTAAAATAATGCAAAAAGAAAGAAAGAGTGTCAACTCCTCTCCGACAAACTCCCAAACATTTGTAGCCTCAGTCTGAACCTCTGTGTGTGTGTGTGTGTGTGTGTGTGTGTGTGTGTGTGTGTTATGCTGTACCCTACAGATTTTATTGTGTAATTAAGCAGGACAGATTCATGATTATCTGCACTGATTAGCATTAGCATACATTAGCATTAGCATACACTTAAGCTTCCGAATGCATTATTCAAGTTATATTTCAGCAATAAATGTTAGCTGTGTGTGTGTGTGCGTGTGTGTGTGTGTGTGTGTGTGTGTAAACATCAACAGTGTGTTTTATTGCTTTATATATCAATTATCCTTTATACAAGCTCATTAAAACTGTCTGAGGCCCCGTAATGATGATGGGCGAGAGACATTACGCCTGAGAGAGAGAGAGAGGAGGTATCTCATGAATGTTGGGTTCTATCTCTCTCTCTCTCTCTCTCTCTCTCTCTGTCTCTGCAGTGTGTCAGTGTAACATTAACGGATCTGTCTCTGAGGTGTGTAACAAGGAGACCGGACAGTGTCAGTGTCACCAGCGTGTCCTGGGCCGAGCGTGTGACCAGTGTACTGTGAGTATCAGTTACACACACACACACACACACACACATGCACTGTGACTGTTACACTAGTTAATATAGTAACAGTTACTCTTGCACTGCCAGCCAGTATAGAGATACATATAGTATACATTAATATATCCTGTTACGCTATTAGTTATTATAGTAATAAATATTCTTATGTGTTAGATGTTATAGCAGGTAAATCAGTACAAGTTACTATAATTAAAATTATACTTATAATTATATACATGGGCAGTAAGGATTCCTCTTCCAGTACTAGTATGCACTAGTCCACTAAACTTAAATAATGTACTAAACTATAATAATTACTCGTACAATAAATGATTTACAGTTAGTGTTACAGTACTAATTAATATAGGAGGAGTTCTATATGCCTAGTAATAAATACTGTAAATACTTATTATACTAATTAGTTCCTTGCTTTATACGAGTTACACGATGTGTCTGTTTGTACGTGTGTGTGTGTGTGTGTGTGTGTGTAGCCGGGCCACTGGTTGGACTCTGGCACATGCAGGGTGTGTATGTGTAGTGGGCGGGGCTCCATGTCACCGCGCTGTGACGGTGAGGGCAGGTGTGTGTGTAGGCCGGGCTTCGTGGGCCGCAGGTGTGACGTAGTGAGGAGAGAAACACAGCGTCCGATTCAGAGAATCCCTCTGAACCAGAACTGGGAGAACAGGAGGGGCTGCCCTCGGGGGGCTTACCCTGCCCCAACGGTGGTAAAAACACCATGCATGTCTGTGTGTGTGTGTGTGTGTGTGTGTGTGTGTGTGTAAAGCTATAATATCTCACCAGCATGGGCGTGCAGAACGGTATAAATATGTGCATGTGTTTGTGTAATGGAGAGAGAGAGAGAGAGAGAGAGAGAGAGAGAGAGATGATCCATACATCTGTGTTTTAAAGGAGTGGTGTGTAATGTTTAGGGCCCTCTACTGCCGGACAGAGGAACTGCAGTCTTAATAAAAACATGAGAACATGTGAGTTAATGTAATGGGATATGATTTAAAATAAAACCCATCATCCATAGATATCAGGCATAGATGTAACAATAAAACACAAAAATATGGATGTAAAGAAAATGTTAGAAAGAAAGAAAGAAAGAAAGAAAGAAAGACGCATTCTTTAGACGTATTTGTTTTGTATTAGAGAGTGAGGTATCTGGGTGTGTGCTGTGTGAGTTACACATCCTCCAGGTTCTTGTCTCCCTCTTTCTCTGTGAGCGAGTGATTATACCGGTGTGTTGTTCAGAGGAAGCGTAAACTGACGCTCCCACACGCTGTGTGCTGAAGATTCAACATTTATTCACTTTTAATTTGTCAGTTTGTCTTTAAATCCAAGTTTTAATAAAACTTTACAAACTCCCTGTCACTGAGCAGGTGTGTGTGTGTGTGTGTGTGTGCGTGTGTGTGTGTGTGTGTGTGTGTATTTGGCAAAGGCAGATAGCACACATATGGCGTCTCCGGGGCGACGCTAACGGGCCGAGCGTTCTGATTGGCTGCGGCCCCAATGGTGCACCTGCTCATGGCAGACGGGAGACTGTTCATCAGAGAGAGAGAGAGGGAGAGAAAGAGAGAGAGAAGATACAATAAAACAAAGAAGAAGAAATGAAGATGGGAGAATAGACAAGGAAAATAAAGATGAAAAGGATACACAGGAAAAACAGAAAGATAAAAGGAATAGAAAGAGAGATTATGATAATGAGGGAGAGAGGATAAAATTATAATTTGTATACAAACGCTAAATTTACAAGAAAGAGAAACAGAGAAGGAGATGAGCGAGTGGGAACCCAATATACAGAGATAATTGGAGAAAAATGAGCAGAAGAAAATTGTGAAGGATAACCAGAAATGGAAATAAACTGGTAAATTAAGCAGAATAAAAAAGATGAAAGTTAGATATACAGTATGTGATCATCATATGTGTGGGAGGTGATCATGTGACTCATGAGATGTGATCATGTGACCCGCTGTATGTGATTATTTTATTTGTGTGTCTAATGGGTGGCAATCATGTGACCTGCGTGAGATGTGATCATGTAAGCAGCTGTAGGATGGGGGCATGTCAGATGTGATCATGTGATTTGTGCGAGATGTGATCATGTGTCCTGTGTTGGGTGGTGATCATGTGACCTGTGTGAGATGTGATGATATGACCTGTGTTAGATGTGATCATGTGATTTTTGTAAGATGTGATCATGTGACCTGCGTGAGATGTGATCATGTGATTTGTGAGAGATGTGATCATGTGTCCTGTGTGGGATGTGATCATGTGACCTGTGTGAGATGTGATCATGTGATCTGTGTGAGATGTGATGATGTGATTTGTGTGAGATGTGATCATATGGCCTGTGTGAGATGTGATCATATGACCTGTGTGAGATGTGATTATGTGATTTGTGTAAGATGTGATCATGTGTCCTGTGTTGTGTGGTGATCATGTGACCTGTGTGAGATGTGATGATATGACCTGCGTGAGATGTGATCATGTGATTTGTGTGAGATGTGATTATGTGATTTGTGTAAGATGTGATCATGTGTCCTGTGTTGTGTGGTGATCATGTGACCTGTCTGAGATGTGATCATGTGACCTGCGTGAGATGTGATCATGTGATTTGTGTAAGATGTGATCATGTGACCTGCGTGAGATGTGATCATGTGATTTGTGTAAGATGTGATCATGTGACCTGTGTGAGATATGATCATGTGACCCATGTGACCATGTGACGTGTGTGAGATATGATCATGTGACCTGTGTGAGGTGTGATCATGTGACCTGTGTGACCATGTGACGTGTGGTGACGTGTGGGCGTGGTCATGTAACATCAGAAGCATGCTGTTTTGGTTTGCTGTAGTCCTTTATATTAACCCAGCTCCATGTTTATATTCGTACATGCTGTGACTTCCACAAATATTTGCCCCCTTAACATTTTGCAAACTGTGTAAAGCAACAGTAAGGGGAACAAGGGGAACGTTTTCTACCAGCATGACTCACAGCAGGCCTGGATTTCTCAGGTCTCATCTAACCTCAATGCTTAGATCACATTTAATATATATATGTGTGTGTGTGTGTGTGTTTACAGCCTGGGACGCACTTGCAGACAGGTAGTGGGTGTGTCCCGTGCCACTGTAACTCGTTCGGCTCTAAGTCGTTTGACTGCAGTGAGAGCGGGCAGTGTCGGTGTCAGCCCGGAGTCACGGGACAGAAATGTGACCGCTGTGCTCCAGGACACTTCAACTTCCAGGAGGGAGGGTGCACACGTAAGACCTTACACCTTCCAGGAACTTCTCCACAGCTGGCTGAAAGTGGCCGTGATTCCAATGCTCATGTTTCCATATATGGAATCAACCACAACATGACGCATTTCCATATATGGACTCAAAGACACGCCCACAGTTTGATAAACTAGTTTAATGAAAGACTGTAATTGTCAGATATGTCCTTAAAGCTACACACACCTGTTCATATACGCACTTAAAGGCACTCTTACATTACTGTGTTCAGGATCAAAGGCGAATCGTTTTCCATATATGGGCTTAAAAGTATGACATCGTTCAATATGTGACATCAGTATGTCCCACACATTTCTCTTGTTAATCCTAACAGCATGTTTAAAGTGGAAAATATAGACAGATCCAGGTAGCTACAGGTGTCAGGACAATGTGGCTCAGAGTTTCATCAGTTTAATTATGTGTGTATATTGTTACACACACACACACACACACACACACACACACTGAGCTGAGGAGAATGATGGATGAAGGAGGGATGTAGATAATGAGTCAAAGTGTGAAAGTGCAGCGTGTGACATTTGCACATACCTGAGTGTGTCATTAATCTCCCCCCTCTCTCTCTCTCTCTCACACACACACACACACACACACACACACACTCTCCTGTCTCTCTCTCCTGTCTCAGCGTGTGAGTGTTCTCATGTGGGGAATAACTGTGACCCGGGGACAGGTCGCTGTGTCTGTCCACCCAACACAGTGGGGGATCGGTGTGAGAAGTGCGCTCCTAATCACTGGGGTCACGACATCGCCACTGGCTGCAAGGTACCACTTCCTGTCCCATCATGTCTCTTCCTGTCACTTCCTGTCATCTTCTATCTCTTCATGTTTCTCAAGGTGCGTTTCAAACAGCCTGAAGTAGCACTGCGAAGTGCACTCACTACCCAGGGTGTTCAGCCATGTTAAGTGTGATTCCAAACCGCAGGGGGGGAGGGGGGTTCGAAGGGAACTGCGGTGTAGGGAACGAGTGAACAACAGGTGTTCACTTCACTGGGAAGGGGAATGAAAACTCTTAGTTTAAATTCATTGTGTCTCGCTGGAGCATAAAAAAAACGGAGCTTGAAAAAGGATTTATACATTTATTATTATTATTATTATTATTACTGAGGATGACATCATAATAAAAGGACACAAAAATTTACTCTTCAATTTAATCAAGAAATCCTTAGTGTTATATAGACTAGTAATCCGTAAAATTTAAATATTTATATATTTATATAATAATAATAATAATAATAATGAAAAATTTAACTTGAAGTACACGTCAGAGTGGAACGCAACCTCAGTCTATTCCTATCACTTTATCTCTCTTTCTGTCTCTTCTTGTCTCTTACTGTCACTGCTTGTCCATTCTTGTTACTTTCTCTCTTTCCTGGTTACTTTGTGTCTCTTCCTTTTACTTTGTCACTTTCTGTCTTTTCCTCCTATTCCTTTCTTTTTCTGTTACTTCCTGTCTCTCCCTCTTACTTCCTGTCTCTTTCTATCCTTCCCTGTCTCTCCATGTTACTTCCTTTCCTACACTGTCTCTTCTTATTACTTCCTGTCTCTTCCTCTCCATCCCTCCCTGTCTCTTCCTCTCACTTCCTGTCTCTTCCTCTCACTTCCTGTCTCGTCCTCTCACTTTCTTTTACTTTCTATCTCATCCTAACACTTACAGTCTTTTCCGTTCTCTTCCTGTCTCTCAGCGTCTTTCTTCAATTATCTCTGCGGTTTAAAACTCAGCACAGAGTAATGTTAAACTCCTAATCTCTCCCTCTCTCCCTCTCTCCCCCTTTCTCTCTTTCTCTCTCACACTTTGTCTCTCTCTCCTTCTCTCTCTCTCTGTCTCTCTCTCTCTCTCTCCCTTTCTCTCTCTCTCTCTGTCTCTCTCTCTCCCTCTCTCTCACTCTCTCTCTCTCTCTCTCTCTCTCCCTCTGTCTCTCTCTCTCTCTCTCTCTCTCTGTCTCTCTCTCTCCCTCTCCCTCTCTCTCTTCCTCTCTCTTTCTCTCTCTTCCTCTCCCTCTCTCTCTTCCTCTCTCTTTCTCTTCCTCCCTCTCCCTCTCTCTCTTCCTCTCTCTCTCTCTCTCTCCCTCTCTCTGTAGGCGTGTGGCTGTAACGTGAATGGCGCGGTCACCCAGCAGTGTAACGTGAACACGGGATGTTGTTTTTGTCGGGATCAGTTTAAGGGAGAGAAGTGTAACGAGTGTAAGCTGGGCTACAGGAACTTCCCGCACTGCCTTTCCTGTGACTGCTCGCTCTCTGGCTCCAACGCCGAAACGTGCGATGCTGAAGCGGGCATGTGCGCGTGTGCCGAGAGGACCGGACAGTGCTCCTGCAAGGTAAACACGTCATCTACTCTGATTCGTCTCCGTGTGCTGAACAGAGGGCGTGGTCCTCTTCAAGCCTGATTTCATAAGGGGGTTCGATTCCCAGCAATAAGATTTCATTTTCTCCATGGGATAATATCTGTATATGTGTGTTATAGATGAACGTGGAAGGTCTGAGGTGTGAGGTGTGTAAGGTGGGGACGTTTGGACTGAGTGTGGCGAATCCTCTCGGCTGCAGCCGCTGTTACTGCTTCGGCCTGAGCACGAGCTGTACCGAGGCCCAGGGACTGATCCGCATGAAGGTGACACACACACACACATAAACACAAACTTACACTAACAACGTGAAATAAGCCTACCATCTTTAATAACTAACTTTCGAACATGTTTATAGCACACAACACTTTCTACACAAATGGTTACATGTAGTCGGAAGGCACTTGAGTCCTGATTGGCCGGTGCTGCGCTGTTACTGCTTGTAATTTATCTGTTAGTTATTTTAACGGTCATTTGCTACTAAAAACGCAGGAAGAAAAATAGCATGACAACGAAAAAGGCAGAAGATAAAAAGCAGCAACAGCAAAATGCCATAGAAAGAGTAAGGGTGAGTGATAAAGAGAAAGGATACCGAGAGAGAGAGAGAGAGAGAGAGAGAGAAAGAGGTTTTACTGCTGTTTCGTTTTGATAAAGAACTCCTGTACGACCACCTTAAATCTCCCATCAGCCCCTGCTTCATCCACAGAGACACACATGTTTGACGATTAACCTTAACCACAACGACAGATTAAATACCATTTACAGCTTAAGAGTTAATCTGAGTAAGAGGGAGGAAGAGGAAAAGGGGTTGAAGGGATGAAAAGAGTGGGAGGACGAGTGCAATCCTTCACTTCATCCTGCGGGAGAAGAGCGAGAGATTTTCTCCGAGTCACTGAGTCGTAAGATTGCATGTGGACCTGAGAGTTTTCTTCGCTAATCGCTTCGCTACATAAATACGGAGCGCTTCAGAGAGAAATCTGGGTCAACAAAGGGGCGGGGCTTACATTGCATTCGTTCAGCCAATCGCAGAGATGTTCATATGACATCATCACTAACATTTTCTTTCACTTCTTGCGCGTCCTGCTTACAGATTAGCGTAATACCCTGGCAATTCAGTAGACTAGGGTTAGCATGTTGCTTTAGACCCGTATTAAAAAGCTTCTTTATACTAGCTGCTAGTTAACCAACGACAGTTAGCCTAACATTGGCTAGCTAGCACTTCTGTAGTTTGTTAATTCCACGAAACTGTAATTTGTGTGAAATTACGATAAGATGAAAGCTAACACAATATTAGTAGTTATTGTTTTCTTTTTGGCAGATTTTCTAAAATTGAAGTTCATACCTTAACTTAAAAGTAATTCTGTTGAAAAATTATGAGATAGGCGATTATATGAGTCATACCTACTTTCTATTCTAGATTTTTGAGTCACTCTGTGGTTCTGTTGCAGCTCACGCTGATGCCAGAGCAGACGGTGCTCCCCCTAGTGGACAAAGACAACAGCAAGGAGATTACATTTGGAATAACATTCCAGTATCCTGAAATCATCGCTAACGCTGAGGTGATTCGTCAGGAACTAGCCGAGCCGTACTACTGGAAGCTCCCGAAGCAGTTCAGAGGGTCCATGGTGAGAGTCTGCTCTTCAGAAATCATCTCAAATCAAACCTAGTTTATTTTAATGTACGCAGAGAGACTATTATGGAAAAACATGACTGATTAGCTACTGATTTGATTTTGATAACTTTTTTAAATTATATCACAGCACTCAAGGTCCAAAAGTAGCTAAGTTAACTGGTTTTACATTTTTTTGTGTTGTTTTAGATAACAGCATACGGAGGGAAACTTAAATACACCATTTATTATGAAGCACGGGATGAAACAGGCCACGCCTCCTACGAGCCACAGGTCATCATTAGGGGTGGAGCCAACAGAGACAAAGTCATGATACGCCATTTGGTGGAACCACAGATTGGTCAGCTGACCCGCCATGAAATCGACATGACAGAGGTGAGCCAATCACAGTGCAGAACTGAAGCTCCGCCCACTACAGTTATTACTACATATATTGAATAGCATGAACCCATGCATAAATTAAACAAACATCAAACTGGTTGTTGTAGCTGTTGTGGTGGTGATGGTGGTTCTTGTTTCCAGTAATGTTGTTTGTTGTGTAGCACGAGTGGAAACACCAGGACGACAAACCGATGAGCCGAGAGGATTTCATGGATGTTCTGTTCTACATTGATTATGTTTTCATTAGAGCATCACATGGCAATGTCATGAGACAAAGCAGGTGAGTAACCACACCTGCACAGGCCACACCTTCTTCAGTAGGATAAAGACAGGTGTATGGGCCACGTCTCTTTTACTAAGACTGACTCGCAGGTATATTGGGCATGCCACCTTTACTGAGACTGACAAGCATATATGCCACACTTCCTTCATGGAGACTGTTGTGTACATTGGCCACGCCTCCTTCACTGAGGCTGACAGATTTAGAGGCTACATCTCCACAACTGTGGGTAAATTTCTAAAGCCAGGACATCTATATCAAAAGTGACCGGTTTCAGAGGCCACGTCTCCTTGATGAGACTGGCATGTATATAGGCCACACCTCCTTTACTGAGACTGACATGTACATAGGCCATGCCTTCTTCAGTGGGACTAACAGGTACATAGGCAACACCCCATTTACTGAGACTGATAGGTATAGAAGCCACGGTTCCTTTTAGTGAGACTGAGAGGTACAGAGGCCACACCTTCTTCAGTGAGACTGACAGGTTTATAGGCCACGCCTTCTTCAGTAAGCCTGACAGGTTACACATTCGTAGGAACATAGACCATGCCTCCTTCAAACTGAGAGGTCCCTGGGTGCCACGGCTTCATTCATCAAGACTGACAAGATCAGAGGCCATGCTTCCTTTAGTGGAACTGATAGGTACATAGGCCACGCCCTCTTCTGTGACACTAACAGGTACAGAGGCCACGCCTCTTTCAGTGGGACTGACAGGTACAGAGACCATACCTCTTTCACTGAGACTGACAGGTACAGATACCACACCTTCTTCTGTGAGACTAACAGGTCCATAGGCCACGCCTCTTTCAATGGGACTGACAGGTACAGAGGCCACGCCTCCCTCAGGGCTGTTTGACAGGCCATCAGCTCAGCAGTAAAATCCAAAATGTAAGTGAATAAACCCGGCCCAGAACACGCGACTCTCTGGAGAGGATTCTGCAGTTTTCCCTCTTGAGCTCGATTCACTCATGCACTCACTGGTGACGCCTCCATCTGCACACACACATAGTGGAGCTTAAACACACACACACACACACACACACACACACAGATAAACATAACACTAGGGAATATAATGTTAATCCACTGCTACTTGGACATGATAGAGGGATTTAGTGGAGATTAAAGGTGTTAATTAAACACCACACTCTGTTCTATGTTGCTCGTTCCTGTCTTCAGGATCTCAGAGATCTCCCTGGAGGTGGCAGAGGAGGGCCGGTCCTCGGTGGAGAGCGAGCGAGCGCATCAGATCGAGAAGTGCGAGTGTCCTCAGGGATACTCCGGGCTTTCCTGTGAGGTGCTGTTATACACACACACACACACACACACATACTCACACACAGAGCCAACACTTTTAGATTGTGATGATATAAAGATTATTCTGGGTCACTGGGATGTACTGTAGTGCTATGTGTGCGTGTGTGTGTGTGTGTATGTGTGTGTGTGTGTGTGTGTGTGTGTGTGTAAGTTGTTCAGTTGAACGTTGGACCAAGCTTTTAGCAGACAGATGGTAGTTCCTGAGCAACGCCTCATGGTTTGTAAAGTATTTTAAAACAGCCGTTTAGCAAAGTTTAACACCACCAGATGGAGTGAACTGAACGAGTAGAGTGGACTGAACCATTAGTATGAGAAGAGGACAAAGTAGAGGTAGGAACAGAGAAAGGACAAGAAGAGACATGGAGAAAAAGAATAATGATGGGAAAAATAGACAGACAGAATGACGGCTATTATTCCTACTCCAAAACACACGTTCTGGCCTATTGAAAACACACATCTGTCTGACACAGGCCTGGACACGCCCATCTGTCATCCTCAGACACGGACACTTCTAGCTGTCTAATTTAGACACAGACACACCCTTCTGTCTGACACAGACTATGAAACGCCCATTTATCTAACTCAGACATGGACACGCCCGCATATCTAACTTAAACACTGACACGCCCATATATCTAACGCAAACACTGACACGCCCATATATCTAACGCAAACACTGACACGCCCATATATCTAATGCAAACATGGACACGCCCATATATCTAACGCAAACATAGACACGCCCATATATCTAACGCAAACATGGCCACACCCGTATATCTAACGCAAATATGGACACACCCATATATCTAACACAAACACTGACACGCCCATATATCTAACTTAAACACTGACACGCCCATATATCTAACACAAACACTGACACGCCCATATATCTAACTTAAACACTGACACGCCCATATATCTAACACAAACACTGACACGCCCATATATCTAACTTAAACACTGACACGCCCATATATCTAACACAAACACTGACACGCCCATATATCTAACTTAAACACTGACACGCCCATATATCTAACTTAAACACTGACACGCCCATATATCTAACTTAAAAATGGACACCCATATATATCTAACTCAAACGCTGACGCGCCCATATATTTTACTTAAACACTGACACGCCCATATATCTAACGCAAACACCACACGCCCATATATCTAACGCAAACATAGACACACACATATATCTAACACAAGCACTGACATGGCCATATATCTAAGTCAAACAGTGACGCCCATATATCCAACGGAAACACTGACACGTCCATATACCTAACACAAACACTGACACGTCCATATATCTAACACAAACACTGACACGCCCATATATCTAACACAAACAGTGACTTGCCCATATATCTAACCGAACATGGACACACTTATAAATCTAACGCTAGCACGGACACGCCCATATATCTAACACAAACACGGACACGCCCATATATCTAACTCAAACACGGACACGCCCATATATCTAACTTAAACACTGACACGCCCATATATATAACTCAAACACGGACACGCCCATATATCTAACTTAAACACGGACACGCCCATATATCTAACTCAGACATAGACACTGTCTCACTCATACATGGACACACACACAAACTTGGACACAGACACGCCCATCAGTTGAGTCGCGCATGGACACTCCTAGCTGTCTAACTCAGACCGTGACACACCCGTAGATCTAAGATCTCAGACGCAAGCACTCTCATCTGTCTATATTGTTGCGCTCAACACATATTGTGTATTGTGTGTGTGTGTGTGTGTGTGTGTGTATGTTACAGGAGTGTGCCGCAGGGTTCTACAGACTCTCCCCTCAGGTCTCCGGCTCAGTCTTCAGGTCAGGGATGGGAAGCTGCGTTCGATGTGACTGTAACGGCCACAGCGGCTCCTGTGACCCGGACACCGGTGTGTGTCAGGTGAGACGTGCGCTCCCATTGGTGCGGCTGTTAGTGAGCTCAGCTCTGATTGGTGGAAAGTTTTGGGGTGTATATTTAGCTCTGGTTAGGATAGGAACAGTCTAATGAAAGCAGCATTAGCATTTTGGGGAATAGTTGCTAATTGAAAGTAGTGTGTGTGTGTGTGTGTGTGAACTAGTTAATGAAAAACTGAGTGACACACACACACACACACACACACACACTTTTTATTTAGCACAATTTCTCTCTCTCTTCTACTCTCACTATTACGCTTGTGTTACGTTATAAGCATATTAATACCCCTTGTGTGTGTGTGTGTGTGTGTGTGTGTGTGTGTGCAGAATTGTCAGCACAACACAGAAGGAGAGAAGTGTGAGAGGTGTTCAGCTGGTTTTTATGGCATCGTACGCGGCGCTCTTGATGACTGCAAGCGCTGTGCCTGCCCTCTCACCAGCCCAGGAAACAAGTGTGTAACACACACACACACACACACACACACACACACACACACAACACCAGTCTGTGCAATGGTGTCATGTAATTACACATTTATTACACAGTAATAGGAGCCTTATTAACCTGTAATAACAACAGTGTGTGTGTGTGTGTGTGTGTGTGTGTGTGTGTGTGTGTGTGGCTTAGTTTCAGTCCTGCATGTGTGACAGAGGGGTTCAATGATTACCGCTGCACCGCGTGTCCTGAAGGCTACGAGGGAAAGTACTGTGACAGGTACTACACACACACACACACACACACACACACACACACACATTTTCCATCCCAGCGCTGTTTACATGTCACCTTCTCGTCCTGCAGGTGTGCCACTGGTTACCATGGCGACCCGCGGCGACCAGGCGGCCGGTGCGAGGAGTGTGAGTGTGACCCGGTTGGCGCGACGCCCGGTCCGTGTGACACACACACGGGGGCGTGTCAGTGCCGACCCGGAGCTACGGGCTTGAAGTGTGACCACTGCATGGACCGGCATGTGTGTGGACCAGTGGACATCGTGTGTATGTGGGCTTACTAACACACACACACACACACACACACACCTGTATGTTTAGATACACACTAACATGACACGCACTTACCAGCAAACTCTTGGAGTGATTAAACTCTAACTGCATATTCTTGTGTGTGTGTGTGTGTGTGTGTGTGTATGTGTGTGTGTGCATTAAAAATGATGAATTGTTTCTCTTGGCATTAACAGAGTGGTAGTTTTATTGCACCTGTTAATACATACCTGGTGTGTGTGTGTGTGTGTTTGTGTGTGTGTGTGTGTGTGTGTGTGTGTGTGTGTGTGTGTGTGTGTGTGCTCATTCTCCATTTCATCCCATTTCATCATGACACATTGTGCTGTCACCATACACTCGTTAAGCTTTTTGTCTCCACACACACACACACACACACACACACACACACACACACACACACAAATCAAATTACTGTTACAGATTTTCCATCAGAGCGGCACATCCTACCCAGAATGCCTTGTTTTCGAGGTAACTTCCTGCCGGAGACTCGAGGCAGCTCCTGTACCCCGTGATCGCGGATGAGGCTAGTTAATGAGTTAGCCTTGTGTTAGCATGTTAGCTCGAGCTAGCAGTTACATGGTGTCTCAAATATGAACCGATTATAAAGTAAAAAAAAAAAGGCAGTCACATGACCCAGCTATTTTTCTTTCTCTTACAACAACAACAACAACAACAATAATAATAATAATAATAGTAATAAATTGTAGACACTCAGACAGATTGATAGATAAATAAATTGTTACGGCACACCAGGTCACGCCCACATCACAAGCTAGGTCATGATCACCCGCGAGCTACCCCACGCTAACTCCATGCTTCCGCATTCCCGCCGCGGAGCCCATTCACAGGAACAGCGAGAGCTCCTCACGGCATTTCCGCATTCCTGGAGCTCACTGATCAAAAGTGCTGCCTTCACTATATACACACACCGGCTCTGCTCTACCGCATGCTCACCGCAGAGCTCTTTCAGGAACTATAAACGCTTTCTCTGCACTTTAACTCCCCCACGACCCGTGACAGACAGGTGAGTAGATCGACAGCCCCTTCCTGATTCTTTGGAAATCTGAGTTGAATTTAGTTTGCCACACCCTGGCCTGATATAAGGAGGCAGAATTGGAGGTTGCAGAGCTGAAGATGTTGAGGTTCTCCTTGGGCGTGACAAGGATTGATAGGATTAAGAATGAGTTTATCAGAGGGACAACCCATGTTAGATGTTTTGGAGATAAAGTCAGAGAGGCCAGATTGAGGTGGTTTGGACATGTTCAGAGGAGAGATTGTGAATATATCGGTAGAAGGATGCTGAGGTTGGAACTGCCAGTCAGGAGGTCTAGAGGAAGACCAAAGAGGAGATTTATGGATGCAGTGAGAGAGGACATGAAGTTAGTTGGTGTGAGAGAAGAGGATGCAGAGGATAGGGTTAGATGGAGGCAGATGATTCGCTGTGGCGACCCCTGAAAGGGAACAGCCCGAAGACAAAGGAGACACCCTGGCCTGATATCTGCAGACCTGTTGAATCGAGAAAGCACTCAAATAAACCCTCAATTAAGTTTGTTTTTTTTGCCAGATGTAATTGAACACACACACACCAAAAAGTTCAAGCTTTGTCTTATTAGTCTACAGAATATTTGCCCAGAAGTCTTGGGGGTAATCAAGATATATTTAGTTTTTTTGACAAATGTGAGATGAACCTTTGTGTTGTCTTCTGTGGAGCTCTTTGAGTTCTTCTTGCAACTCTCCCCCCCAGTCTCTTTCTTATGGTTGAATCATGAACACTGACCTTAACTGAGGCGAGTGAGGCCTGCAGTTCTTTAGATGTTGCTCAGGGTTCTTTCATGAGCTGTTGGACGAGTCGTTGTTGTGATCCTGGAGTAATTGGGAACCGAGAAGGTTCACCACTATTCCAAGTTTTTTCCTATTTGTGAATGATGCTCTCACTATGGTTTGCTGGAGACTCAAAGTCAGAAGTGACTGTGTAACCATTTCCTGACTGATACATGTATCGGTCAATGATCTTGTCAATATGTATTCTCATTTACTTCTGCGAGAAATTGATGAAAAACTTCCCAAGTGTCTTGAGGAGGCAGCATTGTGCAGGGATGGAACCAAGTGACAACAAGAACAAGAAGAAGAACAACAAGAACAATCCTACTACTACTACTAATAATAATAACTAGAGATTACCTGCGTTGGTGACTTAGTGGCCATGCCGATCCCAAACCCAGGTAAAACGGGAGGGTTGCATTAGGAAGTGCATCTGTCGTGAAAAACAAACAGCAACACGCCAATTGCTTTGTTTTTTATCTGCTCTTGAATTTCTTTTGATCATGTTGCTTTTTTTAAAAAGTTGCTTTTTTGCATCACCTTGTCAGAAAGTCTGGCAGAAAATGAAAATGATTACTTTAAAAAATGAAAATCCTGTCCTGTAGTGTAACACACTCTACTGTACTGTACTGTACTGTAGTGTAACACACACACACACTCGCCCTGAGGAGTGTGACACGTCGCTTCATGTCTGACATCAGCGCAGAGATAGAAACGTCCTTCCTGTGTATTTATAGTTTTATCTATAAGCTGCTCATATGTGTGTTATAAAGTGTGCGTGTGTCCATGTCCTCGCTGGGAGTGTTAGCCCACGCTGGGAGCGACGGAGCGCGTGAGAGAGAGTCTCGTCAGCGGAGAACAGACTGAAGACGAGTTTCTCTTCCTTTTGCTCTTTTTTCAGTTCACACCGGGGTTTTTCTCCCCCCCCCCCTCCCTCTCTCTCTCTCTCTCAGTCGCTCGACTCTCATAACATTCAGCCAGGAGGCGTTTCACACTCGACTGTGAATTTTACGCTCGAGCAGTCTTTCACCCTGCACACACACCTCCCACACACACACACACACACACATGCAAGGAGGGAGCAGGGACAGATAGGAAAGTGTGGATTGAGAATGGAACTGAGCAATAAAGTAGGAGAGAGAAAGCGAGAAGAAATGGAAAGAGGAAAAAGATTAGAAAAAATAAAGACTGAATGAATGAAATCAGGAGGAAATGAGAGAGAGAGAGAGAGAGAGAGAGAAAACAGAATGAGTGAGATGCTGAAATTAAGTTGAGACAAAAAGTATGGGAGCGGGGAGAAAGTCATGGAAAGAAAGAATACAGTCAAAGAGGAAAAAAGAGAAGTAGATAGAAAGAAAAGGAAAACAGTGTAGCGATGCGATTGAAGAGAGAAAGAAGAAAGGTGGAAGACATGAGGAGGATTAGGGGAAAGAATGAGAGAAGAAAATGAAAATGAGAGTCATGAAAAGAGAAAAATGAGTAAAAAAAAAACCTGACAGATGGAAAAAGGGAGAACATTGAGAAAATAAGAGGAAAAGAAAGACAGCTGGAAAGGGAAAGAGAAAAAGATAAAAAAGAAGAATAAGTGTGAGTGAGAGAGAGAGAGAGAAAAAATGAGAGGAAGGAAAATGGCGAGATGAAAGGAACACATGGAGGATAGGGGAATCAAAGGATGAGAAAGAGGGAGAATAACAAGATCAAAATGGGAAGAGAGGCATGGAGAGAGAGAGAGAGAGAGAGAGAGAGAGAGAACACGTAGAGTAAACAAGTGGTCTCAGTTTGCATAAGGAAGTAAGTACACTTGGCTTTAGGGGAAATTGTGTGTGAGAGAGGGAGAGAGAGAGAGAGAGAGAGAGTGAGAGAGAGAGAGAAAGAGAGAGAGAGAGACTGGCGCACTGACTCCCTCTCTCGCCCGAGGCTCTCTCCTCTTACTGCGTGTTAACACAGCTGTCCTTTCATGTCAACTCAAGCTTTTATATCCCTTACACACACACACACACACACACACACACACACACACACACACACACACACACACACACACACTTACAAACTCTAGGCCTTCCCTATTAGCATGAAATTAGCTTGTTAACTAGCAGGTTAATGGTATTTGCTCAGAAACTTCACTACCGCGTAGCAGCAAACATTGTTGCTAGGCAACATGGAAACAGTGTCAGCGCTAACGTTACAGTATACAGTAACTAATTCCTGATGCTAACGAGTCGGCTAGCATGCTTTTAGCTCTTATGGCTTCTATCTGGTTGAAGTGATGTCACAGGGAGAGGATAAAAAACAAGATGGAAATGTCTGGGATGTTAGCATTTTTCTCAGATATGATACTTAGCACTTAGTTTTGATAATTATCTTCCATAAATATGGTTAGCATCAACTGGTAAGGCTAGGTGATCGAATATAAAGACACACTGGCAATAAGTCTCGTGCCAGAATATTCCGAACGCTGATGTTTTACTTAATTCTTCAGAAAACAATTTGTTTTGCATTGTACAGTACATGAAGCAAGTATTGACTGCTAACCAAAACAACATGTCTAAGGCTTTTATCTGGATTATTTAAAGGCACAATGACAATACGAACATGTTTGCAACGTTGGCATTTTCCTGCATTTTTTTTTCTTCAAAAATGTTCAGTTTTATTAAGATTTTCACTAGAAAAATGGTTAGCATCAATAGCCAAGCCAAACGCCATTGTTAGGAGAATTTGAAGACACAGTGGTAATAACTCTGGCAGAGAAATGTTCAGGGCGTTGACATTTTATTAAATTCTTCAGAAATATGGATAACAAGTTTATCTGGACAATAGTAACTAGTTTCTTAGACAAGTCTTAGTTCATCTGATTTTATGCTATAAATAAAGTTAGCATCAATAGCTAATTAAAACGCCATTGTTGTGAGATTATAAAGGGGCAGTGGCAATAAATCTGGTATGGAAATGTTAAGAACTTTGACATGTTTTCTAAATTCTAGTCAACATGGAAATAGTGACAATTCAAATGTTATATCTAATTCCTGAAGTTAACAAGTTTGATACCAAGCTAATAGCTGTTAAGGCTTTTATCTGGACGCTATAACGGCACAAAGCATTTTCATAGCTTAGTTTCTCAGAAAACATAACTTAGTTTTGCTAATATTACACATTTTCCTCGGAAGGCTTAATACTTTTTTTTTTTTTTTTAAACACTTTGTTTTGTCAATACATTGCATTGTAATTGAGTTTGCATTGAATGCTATCCAAAATGCCACTCTTGAGGCTTTTATCCAGACAATTTAAAGGCACAATGATAATAAAAACAAGATAGAAATGTTGGGAATGTTAACATTTCCCTCAGTTATTTTACTTAGTTCTTCAGAAAAGACTTTGCTGATTCTACACAATAAATGCAGTCAGCATCAATAGCTTAGCAAAACGTCATGGTTAAGGGAATTTAAAGGCACAGAATATTGACGCCTTACTAAATTCTTTAGAAAACAGTTTGCTTTGATTACTGTAATATTGTCATCAAAGTTAGCATTGACTACAAATCAAAATGCCATGGTTAAGGGAAGACAGAATCTCAGTCAGGAATGTTAGCATTTTCCTTAGAAATGTTCAGTTTTTCCTCAGAAAACAAATAGTCTTGCTAATATTACACTAGACAGTTAGCATCAATAGCTAATCAAAACACAAGCAATTTAAAAGCTCAGTGGCAATAAGAAACAAGACAGAAATATCAGAAACGTTAACATTTTCCCTAGAAATCTTTGTTACTATGTTACTTAATTTTACATTATAAATATAGTTAGCATCGATGTCTAAGCACCGTAGCAATAAATCCGGTGCAGAAATGTTACGGACATTGACATTTACCTCTAATGTTTGGGTAAATTCCTTCAGAAAACACTTTGTTTTGCTACTAGCATGTTGTAAATAAAGTTAGCATTGAGTGCTAAGCAAAACAACACGGTTATTTCATCTGGACGAATTAAAGGAACATGGACACATATGTTGTCCAAGACAGAAATTCCAGGAACATTAGCGTTCCCTTCAGTTGTGTTACTAAATGATCCAGAAAACACTTGGATCACGATGAAACTGCAAGTGTGTGTTTAGCATGTCATGCTAACACTTTTAACGTGTGTCTGATTAAATAATGTTGCGTGACACTTGTATGACACGGCACTTGGATAACAGTATATTATGTGTGTGTGTGTGTGTGTGTGTGTTGCAGCATGTGACGATGACTGCGCGGGGCTCCTCATCAGAGACATGGATCGGTTGCTAAGACTGATTGGCGGAGCAAATCTGACATTGCCCCTCCCCCCACCATATGGCGCTCTCTACCGCGTCGAGAACATGACCGACGAGCTCAAGGTAGGTGTGTGTGTGTGTGTGTGTGTGTGTATAGATTGTATCTTTAGCTATGTAAAGGGGGTAGAGCTTAAGCTAAACTCAATCAATCAATCACAACCTGGATGATGTGATGCTGGCGTACGTCCTGCTGAGAAAGTGAAAGTAAGGATAGTGATGTCAAACAAAGTTTCTGACTGGTTGTGTGACTGACTGTCCTATTGTTTGTCCCCCCTTTCTCTATCTGTCTATCTGTCTGTCTCTCTCTCTCTCTGTAGCACATGCTGTCTCCTCATCGAGCTCCAGAGCGCCTCCTGCAGTTAGCGGACAGTAACCTGGGCAGTTTGGTCACCGAGATGGACGAGTTACTGAGCCGGGTTTGTCCCTTTTGTAGATAAATGACTTTTGTGATGTCACAAAATGAGAAAGCAAAACTAGTTTATTAAATTGAAAGTGATGTATCAGCTCAAGTTCCATGTTAGCACAGACGCTGTGTGTTCGGCTAGTTAACGTATAGAGTATCAGCTAGCTAGATATATTCAGGACGCCACGGCTAATATGAGCTAGCTCGCCACCTGTTAGCACTTTAATATTAGATGTTAAGTATCTAATAAACTGATGAAACTGACTGTAATTGATTAGCATATCATATCATTACGTTTAAATTTCTTAGTCTGTTAAATAAATATAGCTGGAATAAATCCACATGCTTAGCACTTAGCATAACTATTTCACAATCTGCAGGCCACAAAAGTATCAGCAGACGGAGAGCAGACGGATTCCGATGCGGAGAGGAGTCGCAAACGAGCTGAAGATCTCGAGCTGTTCGTTAAGAATACACTCCTTGCTGCTGAAGGTACATGCACACACACACACACACACACACACACAAACACTTTGTATTTTATACGGTTTTACTGTATACATGAGACCGCTAAGCTTAATAGTGTTTGTTGTCCTGTAGTGTGTGTGTGTGTGTGTGTGTGTGTGTGTGTGTGTGCACGTTGAAACATTTTAACTGGGCTTATTTAAGAGGCTGCTATGGCTAATGAAGGCTACACTGGTGTGTGTTATCACTTAATTAAAGGAACCAGGTCCAGCAAAGGCGGAGTAATCAAACCAGGATCAAAATTCACGCTCTGAAATGTAATCTGTGTGTGTGTGTGTGTGCGTGTGTGTGTGTGTGTGTAGGTATGTGTGTATGTGTGAGAGAAAAGGAGAGAGAGATGAATAAATATGCGTTCCCGTATGAAGACGTATGTGTGGAACAGATGGTGTTGCATTTATAGATTTGCACACACACACACACACACACACACACACACACACACACACACACACACACACACACACACAAACATATTTACATATCCTAACTAGTCGCTCATTTTGGCAAAAACTCATTTCAGGAGAACATTCTCTCACGCACACACACACACACACACACACACACACACACAGCCATAACAAACCTGCCTTGCTCTATCCCCCCTTTTTTAAAAAGATATTAATACTGGAAAATTGAGAAACAGATAAATTAGGTGACAGACTGGAAGACAAGGAGACTGATAGACCGTGAGAATGAGAGACAGATTGGGAGATTGGGGGACTCGGGGACTGGGGGACTGTGAGACAGAGAAACTGGGAGACTGAGAGTCTGAGAGACTGGGAGATTGTAAGACTGGGGAACTGGGAGACTGAAATACTGGAAGACTCAAAGTCTGGAAGATTAGGAGACTGGGACATTATAAGACTGACATAATGAGATACTGGGAGACTGGGAGACTGGGAGACTGAGAGACTGGGAGACTAGGAGACTGAGAGACTGGGAGACTGGGAGACTGGGAGACTGAGAGATAGGGAGACTGATAGACTGAGAGACTGGGGGGAACCTGGAAATAACAGTACCTGACAGGGAGACTAAGTGACTTTGAGTCTGAGAGACTGAGAGACTGGGAGACTGGGAGATTAAGAGACTGGGAGACTGAGAGACTGGGAGACTGGGAGACTAAGGGACTGGGAGATTGAGAGACTGGGAGACTGAGAGACTGAGAGACTGGGAGATTGAGAGACTGGGAGACTGGAAGACTGAGAGACTGGGAGACTGGAAAACTGGGAGACTGAGGGACTGGGAGATTGAGAGACTGGGAGACTGAGAGACTGGGAGACTGGGAGATTGAGAGACTGGGAGACTGAGAGACTGAGAGACTGGGAGACTGGGAGATTGAGAGACTGGGAGACTGGGAGACTGGGAGACTGGGAGACTGGGAGATTGAGAGACTGGGAGACTGAGAGACTGAGAGACTGGGAGACTGGGAGATTGAGAGACTGAGAGACTGGGAGACTGGGAGACTGGGAGACTGGGAGACTGGGAGATTGAGAGACTGGGAGACTGAGAGACTGAGAGACTGGGAGACTGGGAGATTGAGAGACTGGGAGACTGGGGGGAACCTGGACATAACAGTAGCTGATTTCTCACAAACTGTTGTACTTCAGCAGGTGTTTATATTTAGCTGCTTTACTTTAATGAGTTTATCGTTATTTCTCACTTTGAACTCATTTTGCATTTTGTTTCCTTTAGAACAGCAAAAAAATATCTCTAATTCATTTTCATTTCACTCTGATGCTTTCTATTCAAATTAAAAGCTCCTTTTATTCTTCTTCGTTTTAAATGCTTTGAACTGATTGGATTTTGATTTCAAAGACTTTGAATTAATTTCGTTTAATTAAAAAGCTGCCAAAACAAGATCTGGATTTCTTTTAAATCAACCTGAAAGAGGAAAACGTATTAAAAACAAGTCTCATAGAAAAAGAAGAAATATATAAATATATATAAAAAAACACTTCTTGTTAATTTGCCTGCAGTTTATTTGTGGTGTGAGTTTTCATGTGTGTGTGTGTGTGTGTGTGTGTGTGTGTGTGTGTGTGTGTGTGTGTGTGTGTGTAGCTCTGCGTGATAAGGCCCGGGAACTCAACGCCACTTTGGGTCGGAGGGACGACGGCGTGGAGAAGAGTGTGAATGAGATGCAGAAGGAGATCAAGGCCATGATCGCTGAACTCCGTGCACGGCAACTCACACACCCGCACACACACACCGTGCAGGAGGAACTCAGGTAACACACACACACACACACTGCTGATGCACACTACAGTAGTGTCCTTATTTTTATTTTCAACCTTTGAGCCTGGAAGTGTTTGTCATGTGATGGATGAGTGGAGGGAGTGTTAGTGTGTGTGTGTGTGTGTGTGTGTGTGTGTGTGTGTGTGTGTGTGTGTGTGCATGCTCATCATTGTGGTAATCGCTACATTTCTCTTTTGTCTCTCTGTCGCATTTCGTGCTTCAGCGAGTCGCCACTGGGACGCAGCGAGCTTCTCGTTCTTATGTAAAAATCTTAATGAACTCATTAAACAGCGCCTGAGGGGGAGAGAGAGAGAGAGAGAGAGAGAGAGACGCACTCTTCTAATCATATCACTGTAGTAATGCGTGCACTTTATTAACGCCCCGGGTTACCAAGGCAACACGAATAGCGACACCTACTGGTGCAATCAAATCTCGTGTGTAACACATTGTCATCCCAATAACCAATAGAAAATGTGTTAGTGAGTGCCAATACTTATGCATACTGGCACTAGTTCTACTGGTATGGAGTGAATAAAGCATCGTGTGGAAGAAAAGAGAGCAAATAAAGTTCTTCTTACTCACCATAATAAATTTTCTTATTAGTCTATATTGTCTATAAACTTTATTCTATTATTATTATTATTATTATTATTAATATAAAGTAGTAATACGATTTAAAATATTTAATTATCTTAGATTTGTCCTGATTTTAAAATTCATCCTCGAGAAATATTTGACTATTTATTACTGGTTTGCATCTTTCCAGTTTTATTTATTTATTTATTTATTTATTTACTCTTGTTCTTCTGTTTTTATCATTATTATTATTATTATTATTATTATTATTATTATTATTATTATGAAGCAATAATATATATATATATATATATATATATATATATATATATATATATATATATTTTTTTTTTTTTTTTCTTATTTAAAAATTCCTACTTTTGTTTTATGGATGTTTGTTATTTTTTCTTTAACTTTATTTAAAAATAGTTTTCATATATCTTTGAACTTTTTTTCATTTACTCAGTTTTCTTTTTTTTTTGGTTTGTTTGTTTTTAGAACTTAAATAGAAAAAAAAGAAAAAAATATATATATATATACTATCTGATTTATTTTTGGACTTTCTTTTCAGTTTTTCATATTTATTTATTTATTTATTTATTTATTTATGTAAGAATTTATTGTTATTATTATTATTATTATTATTATTATTATGTTGTTGTTTATTTTCTCCATATATTTCGTATATATTTTTATTTTATATATTATTTATTCATTTATTTATTACATTTGTTTTCAATACTGTTAATGTGGGAATTGCAAATTGCTTCTCAATTATTATTATTATTATTATTATT
>NC_071101.1:47080000-47250000 GCF_024256425.1 Clarias gariepinus | reverse complement strand
ACAAACGAGTTACGAAAATACGTGAGTAAAATACGTTAAACACACATGATACCATCCACGCAATGTCACTGCTGCAATAACCGCTGATGGATTTGGCAACACACACACACACACACACACACACACACACACACACACACACACACACAAAGACAAACTGCTCCATTCACATGCACTGGGGTCTAATCACACACACACACACACACACTCCTTTCAGGTCTCGGCCAGTGTTACCTCACTTACTCAGTTTGTCGTCCGTTCGGGAAAAAGGGAAGCAGCACAGCTGACCCATCGCTTCCTCCCTCCCTTCCTCCTTTATTCCCCCTTTTTCCTTCTTTCCCCTCTCCTTCTGGTGTATTCAGAGAACTGGTACAATCCGAGAGCAGCTCCAGCAGCTGACTGTGTGTGTGTGTGTGTGTGTGTGAGAGAGAGAGAGAGAGAGAGAGAAGCAGAACGCCTCATGCAGTGTGCTGTAGTTGCTCATGTGAGTGTGTGTTAAGGGGGTGGAGTCTAAAACCCCACCCCCTCAGCATTGGTACTCTTGAATACTTGGCTTAGTGCGTCGATGTGTCCGTGTGTGTGTGTGTGTGTGTGTGTGTGTGTGTGTGTGCACGTGTCCTCAGGCGTCCACTCCGCTATCTGAAGCGGCTCCGGTGGAGTCAGTGGGGGTTCATATCTCCCGCATGAAATCCGCTCCTGGATGGAACGGCAGCGAGTGACCCCATGGCGTTTCCCCCAGACCAATTAGTCGACCTCAATTAGCCCATCACGTCACGCGGGAGTGGAACTTCCTCTCTCCGCTGATTGTTGGCTATTAGCCGCCTCGTTACTGTTCTTATCCGGTGTCACTGCTGACTGCGCTCTCCAACTGTCATTCTGTTACAGACATGATGAAGATGATGATGATGGCGAGGGGGGGGGTGGTGGTGAAGACATGGCTGCTTCTGTTAATACTCTAACACCAGTAGAAAATTATATGGAATACTTCGAACACTCATCAGTCCCAGTCTGCTCTATGTACTGAAACATAGAGGCAGAGCCATAAACTACATAAACATCACATGACATTTAATTACTACACCATGCTCAAATACTTTACTACAATAAACACTACACTAAGCTAAAATACCTTACTACCAGAAAATACTCTACTGCACAGAAACCCTTCACCATCCTTAGATGATCCACTAGATTACACACTGAACTACTTTAGACATGTTTTCCGGTACCACTACATCACACCACTGAATACTTCAGCACTGCTACTTTAAATACTACATTACACTGAATACTTTAATAACACTATATTAAATACTACATTACACTAAATACTTTAACACCACTGCATTAAATACTACACTACACTAAATACTTCAAGACCACTACAGTAAATACTGCACTTCACTGAATAACACTGTATTAAATACCACACTACAATAAATTAATTAATAACATTGCATTAAATACTACATTACACTTAATACCTCAACACCTTTGCATTAAATACTACACTACACTAAATACTTCAAGACAACTACAGTAAATACTACATTACACTGAATACTTCAACAACACTACATTAAGTACTACATTACACTAAATACTTCAACACCACTGCATTAAATACTACACTACACGGAATACTTTAATAACACTGTATTAAATACTACACTACAATAAATAATTTAAAACATTGCATTAAATACTACATTACACTAAAATACTTAAACAACGCTGCATTAAATACTACACTACATTAAATACTTCAACACTACTGCATTAAATACTACGCTACACTGAATACTTCAATAACACTACATTAAATACTACACTAAATATTTCAGCACTGATACATTAAAAACTACACTACACTAGTCTGAAATACTTTAATAGCCCTGCATTAAATAAGCACTAAATACTAAACTAAATACTATAACAACACTGCATTAAATACTATGCAACACTAAAATATCCCATACCACTGCATCAAATAATAAACTACACTAAGTAATTTAACAACACTGCATTAAATACTACACTACATAGAATACTTTGTTTAACATTAATGCAGTAATCATTATACCAAAGCACTTAATGTTCAATGAAGTATTTAATGTAGCGCAGTTGGAGTGTTCAAGTGTAGTGTATTGTTTTATATACCACTCCTGAAGTATTTTAGTGTAGTGGAGTATTTAATGTAGTAGTGTTGGAATATGGAAGTATAACATAATATTTAATGTACCATTGCAGAAGCATTTTAGTGTAGTATTTAATGCAGTAATCATTATACCAACGCACTTAAAAACTACACTAAAATACTTCAGCAATGGTACATTAAATACTACATACTACACTACACTATTTCAACACCAATGCAGTAAATACTATACTACACTAAAATGCTACATCATTGCTACATTAAATACTACACTACACTAAATACTCCAACACCACTGCATTAAATACTACACTGTAACACTTTAACACTAGCACATGAAATACCTCAACAACACCACATTAAATACTACACCACACTACTTCAACAACTCTGCAGTAAACACTACACTCAAACACTTCAACACTAGCGCATGAAATATCTCAACAACACCACATTAATTACTACACTACTTCAACAACTCTGCAGTAAACACTACACTCAAACACTTCAACACTAGCGCATGAAATACCTCAACAACACCACATTAAATACTACACTACACTACTTCAACAACTCTGCAGTAAACACTACACTCAAACACTTCAACACCACTACATTAAATACTACACGACACAAAGTATTTCAACACTACAACCACTACATTGTTACTACACTACTCCAAAAACATTTACATTTAATACTACACAACACTCCACTACACCACTGCATTAAATACTACACTACAATAAAGTAAAATACTGCATTTCACAGCAAGAACATAAACCGCATAACATTAAACTACCACATCCCGGCTGCTAAAATGCAGCACTGCGCTGAAAAAAAAAAAGAAATACGATACAAAACATTCTAGACTATGTTAAAATACTACACTACAATACTCTTCAATACTACAGTAAAACACCACTCTATGCTTAAATACTCCTCTACAAATAAACACCGGCACCTACAACAGTTCGAAAGTAAACTGTTCATTAACAGCAGCAGTGCTTGGTGTACAGTGTGTCTATAGTGCACACTGTCTAGTACATCACGTGGCTGTGATGCTAATGAAACAAACGTTTGTTTTTTTCCTGGATGTGGAAGCCGAGTGAGTGAGAGACAGAAACCCTTGGGGTGTCAATCGTCTCTGGAGGAAGCAGCAGGGATATATTTGTACAGAGTAGAATGACGTGTCTGAGGCACGCTCTGAGTCCCTCGCACGTTCTCGTCTGGTGGCAGATCGATTATCAGCTCTGTCTGGAGAGGGAGCGATAGACAAGTCGCATCGTCTGGCGTTATTATCAGACGGGAACTCATCTTCCGTCAGCAGGAAATCGTACAGCGGGTTTGTCATCTCTACAGCAGGGCATTATGGCTAAGGTTATCATCTTCGGAGCAGAAGGACGATGAACAAAACGCCAAAAATAAAAAAGGGAATTGAATTAAAAATAGTAACACACTGAAAATAAAGCTTTATTCCGGGTCGTGTTCCAACTGTAGGTCTTGTATCCATTCTCCCACGGTTATAAACGTCAATTCTGAGTCACACATCACCTCTATTAATGAGTTTATTGCCGTCAGTCAAAGGTGTGGGAGTCTCACACACACACACTTTCGGTCATGAGCCTGTAGTTCAGGTGCTTATTTTCCGTAAAACTGTAATAATACACTGTGACACAATCTAACGATGATCAACGCAGAAGATAAACTGACTGTAATTTGTGTAATTATGTTGTTTTTGATAACCTCTGCCAGAATAATTTATATAAGATGGAATATATGGATTTTTTTCTTTGCACATAAAACTTTCAATCTAATTGTTTTGTGTTTTCTACTGTAAAAAAAATGAGATGAATTTGCAGCATTCTTCGGCAACAAAAGCAGCCGTGACATTTCCACAGCAGGCGCGGAACACCTCGAGCGCTAACCTAATCTGTGCTGCACCGGCACAGCATCAATAATCTCCACAATCACACCGGCTCTCGCATTTGCCAACAGACGTGCTGTTACAGGCGGCGTCACAAAATCGAGCCGCAGTCTACTCCGGATCTCAGTGGGATCCGAACTGGCAAACATCCACGTCGTCAAACACACTCTTCCCCCCGCTGCGTCAGTGCTTGCACCCAGTACCACCGCTAAAGAGCACTCGGATTACTGATGTTTGTGAAATGTTTGCTCATGCGGAGACGCTGCCGAAATCTTGAGCCCCGGAGCTCGGCTGGCCATACATGATAACCTTTCCCATCGCGAACCCAGAGTCACGACTTAAATAAAGCAGTGTGGGGAAGTGTATTAGGATTTCTGGAGCAAAGCATTATAGATACGTCTTTGACATTCAAATATCTAAAGCAGGCCGGGGAATGAATTAAAATTTCTATTGTGACCCATGCAGGTTTTTAGGAAGAAGAAGTTCTTAAAGCAGAGTTACATGAGTAGGTGCTCAAGAGCAAAGTACTGCTCTGTTTTCTTCATTTTTACCCCAGAGTACCCTGGGAAAAGCCACAGACACAAATATTCTTCCAAACGGTGAGGGTTCATACAAACCTCCCTGTTCCTACGAATTCAGATGTTCATGCAGAGGATTACAGTTATCTACTGCCCCCTTTGGTATGGCTGCCATTTAATTCTTAAGAACAGATTAAGGCATTTTTGAGAAAAAAGGTTGACTTTTCTATTGTACGGTGGCCGCAGAGTTCTTACATTTGCTGTACGGTTGCCTCAGGACCTTCCTACAGCCTACACAAGTCGATCTTACCCAAATTTTTGTCTTAAAGTGCATATGTGCACTCAACGGCACTCTCAAGTACTTGGTAGAAACATCTCCCGTCTCCTGGTATATAAAGCGATGGCTATCCACTCGATAGAAAATTGAGTTATCCGCAAAATATGGTCATTTGACCCATAAGCAACTAAAAGTGTTCTTGTCACATACCCACAGATACCGTAAGAATATGGGTTTAGGGAAATGTCTTCTAAATCTAAATGATCCACGAACATTGTACGTTGATGTTAGGTTGTTGCTAAGGCGCTCCTACTGTGGCTCTACGAAGAGTGGATTTCATGCCGCGAGTTGAGACAAGACCATCGACCTACAAAAAGTTTTGAAGACCTACGAGGCTACAAACGCTAGATTCTTATAAGGCCACCTTAGGAAGACCGTAGGAAATACTCTGAAAATTGTTCGTATGGTGTTAGCAGACGTTCGGATGGGTATTCGTGACCGTAAGCATGTAGAATCCCTAGAGCACAGGATCCCAGATAAACCTTTAAAATCTCTAAAGTAGAAGGTACTGTACTGTGCTTGAAATGTCCAGAGCAGAAGATGAAAGAAGACGGTTTGGAATGTTCAGTGCAGTGTATTGGGTAAGTGTTTAAAATGTTTTAGCGTACACTGAGTATGTGGGGGAACTTTTTATAGCAGAGTACACCAAATAAGTGTTTTAAAATTCTAGAACAAAGGATCAAAAATAAGTGTTTGAAATGCAAATGAATTACTGAGTATAAACTTAAAATTTCTCGAACAGAGTACTGAGGAAGTGTTAAAATTTGTTGGGGCAGGAAACCAAAGAAGTGTTTCTAAAAATTTCTAGAGCAGAGTAATCAGTGTGATTTTGACTACTGAGTAATTGTTTGCGATTTCTAGAGCAGAGCACTGGGCTAGTTTTTGAAACTGTCTAACACAAAAAACCCCAAATTACTGTTCTAGTTCTTAGTAGAGCAAGGGATTAAAAATGAGTACAGAATAAGTGTTTGGAAGTGAGTGGAGAACTGAGTAATTGTTTGAAACTTCTAGAGCAAAGCGCTGAGTATGGAGTAGAAATTTCTGAGTTGGCGTAGAAGTATCATGAGTTAGCGTTGACTCCTTTAGCAATTTTAAACCCTTACTTACGGTATTTTGCCACAGGTTTAAAAACGTACTCATCGTCCTCTTACTTTACAAATGTCAATTGCTAGGATGGTGTATTCCGAGTTTTTTCTAATTTATGTAAAGGTGAATCTTAACTCAGTACTCATTAAGTTTATCTAGGTTAAACGTCTTGAGGAGACATTCCTGTGTAACAGTTCGAAATTTCTGGAACCGAGTACAGAGAGTTTTATGAATGTTTACAACAAATGGCCTGTGTGTCGAACCTTTCTAGAGCAGAGTCCTGAGAGTACCAGTGTGAAATTAAGGAGAGTACTGGGAATATCATAACGAAAGTGTCCCAAGTAAGTGTTTGAAATGTCTAGACCACCACATGAGTATAATCATGTCTACATTCCTAGAGCAGGGAACCACTGATTGGATTGGTTTTGCCGAGGTTATTCTAATATCAGGGTGTCCAACAGTGTAAGGTTTTAGGATCTACGTGGATCAATGTATTTAATGACCTACCTCATGAGAGACACAGAAAACAAGTTAATATATGATGCATTTCTGGAGATCTGGGTAATGAAGACTCATGGACATGAGGTGGGATTTTTTTTTATTTGTCCAGAGCCTTGTCCTGTAGAATCTCCTTGAAGCTCTGTGGATCTAGTTTAAGTGGATTTGGAACATCTGGTTGTAGATCACAATGGTTTTAAAATGGTTCATGAAAGATTATAGAGTCGCTTAGCTAAGCAAAGAATAACCAAAATTTTATGGATGAGAATTTGGACCCGAGCTCAGGGAATCTAAACAGGATTTGGATTTGGAGCATCAAGATGTTGTACAAGATGATGTCAATCCCCTGATTTGAATGAGTCGATTCAGACGTGTGGATCTAGTGTGTAAAAATATGCTTTGATGTTTAGGAACTGGATCATGTAAGTTCTGCGTGTGCAATGTACCTTCATTAACTCTAGAGATTAAACACCTGCTCGTCATCGTCTAATCAGTATCCCTGATTAGCATGTTCATTACAGCTGTATTGTGATTCAAATCGACTTTGCGAGCTGCTAAAGAGACAAATTTAAACGGCGAAACACTCGACGCAACCTCAATAACAGCCCAGATTTACTGATTCTACAAACACTCAGGGTTACCAAGCCAACCGATAAGTACCTGTCTGTTGATCATCCCTTTTGTAAATCACGCCGTTTGAACTTTCCGCGTTTTTGGCAGCGGAAATGTTGTACATATGTTCAGAAAAAGTTTCCAATTCACACTACTCTATATCACATGAGGACAGATCACATCTGTAGTGTGTAGTGTTATCTGCTCCGTACTAAAGACTAGTACATAAAACACCATGTGTGTGTTTGAAGCATGCTTGATGTGCACGAGTGTGTGTGTTGATGTACAGTAGGTGCAATGTGGTGTTTGTATGAGATGTCATGATAATGTGTGTACAGCACCATCTAGTGGATATCTGAATAAAATAATATTCATAAAGCAGGTGGACTGAGATAAATCTCAAATAAATTTATTTCATTTTTAACCACTTTTGAAAAAAAAATCAATTAGATTTTCCCTTTATTGTGACCTCATATGAGAAACCCCCACCCCCCTCCCCGCCCTGGCTTATTGCTCAGCTCTGCTGTTATCTGGATGGGCGTGGCTCAGTACTAGCTCATTCACATAGACACTGTTTGGATTAAAAGTTTTACCATTAACACACACACACACACACACACTGGAAAAGCTCTGAGATCATTGTTAACATATTAAAAAGGTATTAAAATATGGGACCTTTAAAATACAAGGGTGATGCACAATTATTCCCTTATATCTCACACCGTCAGACTTTTAACTGATTGGCTCCCTGAAAGCAGCCATACCAGGACGAAGATTCACTTCTGATTTTAATGATTGAAATAAATTCTACAGCCAGTGGAGTGCAGATTATTTTTGACTCACCTTCGGATGTTTAATACAGGCAAGCTAACACAGAGGAATATAGAATGCTAGAAATATCCTTAAAATGAATCTTGAATGAAAAAATGATCTTTCGTTCTATCTCTCGCCCAAAACCTAAGCCTTTGTGTGTATTTTTATTCATCCTGTCTCATTCGAAAAACTCCTTTGAGTGTGTTCTTATTCGAGCAGGCTGCACACGACTCCATCATCTAAGATTAGAAACACTGAAATTAGAAATGAATGCTCGTCACGATGAGGAAACCAAGCCGCACTCCTCTGACTGGGGATAAACAAAAACACAGAGGACTTACTGGGGCGTTAGGATTTAATCAGAAGATCACATAGTGACACATAATGCGATTGAGATATAAGCCAGTGGGGGGTAGAGGATGGAAGTTACTCTATGTGATCAGGTGTGGATGTATTGGTTAAGAGACGAGCAGTGGTGTTTTGTATTAAGTAAAGACGAGAAAGAGAGAGAAAAAGAGGGGACTGATTAACACGAACATAAAAGTGCATTGCAGTTATCCAAACTGGAACCAATAAAAGCATGTGTCCCCTCTTCAAGGTCGCTGCGTGATAGAACAGACTTCACTTTAGCCTGCAGGCGAAGTTGGAAAAAGCTCGCTTTTAATACAGAATTAACTGTTTATCGAATTTCACGCTGCTGCCAAATATAACTTTCAGATTTCTAACCAAGTAAGATCGGGGCAAGGTCCCTGAAGTCTGAGTTTAAACTTCCTTGCATGGTTGTGGTTTAATGGTTTTGAAACAATCGAATAGTATGTGAGATGCATTGCTCCTTTCTTAGCTTTACCGGAATGTACATTTGTATATCATCTGCATAACAACGAAAAGAAAGATTATTTTGTGTACATATTGACCCCAGAGGGTGTGGATAAAGCGAAAAGAGGAGAGGGCTGAGAGTAGATCCCTGTGGCACCCCACGGGAGAGAGAAAGGCACAGGAATAGAATAAATCACCAATCATGACTGTAAAAACTGTAATATTTCATTATTAATTATTAATTCATTATTTATTCATCAATAATAAACAAGTCTTTCAATTACTGACGAAGTCTATACACATTCCTGACGGGATTTAGATTTATATGTGATTAACTGTGCAGCACTAGAACTAGAACCGAATCCTATAAGCAGTATCTTAACACCGAAACAGACCACGTGTAGTAGAACACAAACCCACACACACTACACCTATGTGGTTGGCTCTTACCTCCACCCTCTCGCTTACCGCCCACTCAAGAGGACCAGAGTAAACTCACTGTCACTGTAGGGCTCTTCACTAACACGTTCACACACTTCTCTCCACACCAGGAGCGTCACACAAACCAACAAGTTACAGAAATGAGAAAGCTTTTTCAACCAAACCCACTCGTTTTCAGGAAAATAAAATACATTTAACCTTCAGCAATATTGCACAACTCTTTGCTTCCAGTAAGAGCAGATTTATCTTTTTTTCTTCTTTATATCGTCTAACTGTGTTTAATATTTATTTTACTGTTTTTTTTACTATATGTGGACGGAGCTAGATTACACTCACTGATTTTATTCAATATTTATTTTTATGTTATACATATTATACAGAAAATGTGTGTGGGCCAAAGAAGCTACTTCTGAAGTTTATACAACATGGAAGTGACCGATCTTGCTTCCCTAAAAATTTCAAGTTCAGCTGTTTTGGAGAGATGATTTTATGTGTCCCTACAAAGGCCATTTTTCAGCGTTATTCTGTCTCGCATGAAACTATAATCATTTAAAATGCAAATTATTCATATTTCTTTTTCAATATTGATACTAAAATTGGTGTAAGCTTCCAGAAGCATATGACCTGTAAAAATTGTTGCTTAAATAGATTTTTGGTAAAAAAGCTTAAAAAGCAAAAAAAACCCTGTAGTGTCCGTAACCATGTCAATGTCATGTTGCGATATCTTAACAATTTTGCATTTTAGAATAATACACTTTTTCAGGTTTATGTCTTTTCATGTAAAATCTAAATTGTCCAAGTTTCATCTGGATGACAGTTAAAACCGTTGAAAGATTTGAATTCAAAAAAATTACGGACACTACGGACATAAAAGGGCATGAAACTGTATTTAGCAAAATGTGTTCTTTTTATTTAATAAAAATATAAATTTGTGTGAATGAATAGTTACAAAATACGAAGCATGGAAACATTACATTTGTACCTGTGATGCGCCATTTCTTTAACATCTGAAATGAAACAACGGCATCTAGTGGTAGACAGGTGACACAACCAGGCTCCCAATTTCTCCAGCTCTGAAAGTTCCCTGATATTAAACACTGCTTTACTCATTCAGTACTACTGAATTGTTTTGCTTGGCACACCGGACATCACTGGAAAAAAAAAAAAAGACTTCCAGAGAGCAGCAGAGTTGTGTTGTGCTGTTGCAGGATATGAACTCTCCGTATCAGCTGCCTGCACCGTGACTGGATCACCCAAAATAGACATTTAGAAAAAGCCTGGACACAACCTCGATCACATAAACTGGACCACTGTGATAACGAACTGCAAACCCGGACCACAGAACTGAAGCAGAGTCCACCGCTGATTTACAAACGCGGACTGTTGGAAGGAGTCTCCAGTGTCAGTGCTTTGTCAGGTCATGTGACTTTAAGGTGACTTCATGTTCTGAGACAAAGTTCTTGACTCTAACACACTCGCACACACACACCATCCTTGTTCTAACTTACCAAAGGTGACTGTCTTCTCACGGTGGTAGTAACCCTCTGCATCCTTCTTCTTCAGCATGGAGCAGAGATCCATGGTGCAAACGTTCTCCTCGCCAAACTCTCGCTGCTCAAACGCTGTGAACAGGCTGAGGTCCAGCTTCTTGACTCCCTAAAACACACACGTAATTGGGATGAGCTGTGACTGACCACACACACACACAGGAACATGATGTCCAGCAATCTGTTGGGGCTGATAACCTCAGCAGGATGTGTGTGTCTGTGGGATGGTGGGAAGATTAAGGAGGCTGCTCCTATCTGACACTTCCTGATGGTAGAGTCTCAAACACAAACACACACAGTACTAAGGATCAGAAAATAGGAAATAGGCAAGAATGTGTCATATTGAGAAATGGCTAAGCTACAAAAAAAGGAGCTTGGTGCCAAAACAAGCCCATAACTCCACGAAACCTGGTGCTGCTGGCAGAGCCGGATGGTGAGACGTGACTGGGAGGGAACAGACATGACACGAAGGAGATATTTCTCATATTCTTTGAAATACTCTTTCCCCTTTAAAGTCATCATGGTGCAGCTATACACACTGACATATACCGAACATCACTGCCTATGGAGAGCTTTAAGAGCACTTCACTGAGCGAGGTGATGGAAGGAGGCGCAGAGTTCCGGATTAAAATCTAGTTACAAAGCACTCAGTCACGAAGAATGCGATTAAGTGTGTGTGTGATTTTTTTTTTTTTATCTATGAGTCAGGACAGACCTAGATCATAACATTTTATCACTTAACATTACTTTATATTCCTTAGAGCTTTACCTCCATCTTTACGCGCTGAGAGTGTCTGGGTCCAAGAGCGTTGGCGTAGGATGCACTGTGATGTGCTGCTACCTGTTGTTCTCTTTTACAGTTTCTTCCTGACTTTTCATACGGTTTCAGATACAGAGGACTGAAAGCACCAAACTTCTGGTACTCAAGTGTCCAAGGACTTTTAATTCTAATTATTGATTTTCATCATGGGAGGTTGTAGAACACTGAGAACCGTGTTCTGCATTACAGAACATGAATATTCTGAAGCTTTTCAAGGAACTGGCCATTCTGTGACATTCTAGAACACTAACACCTTGAAAGTTCTTCAACTTTTTATTTACTCTTTTTAAAGCAACAAGAATTAAGAATTCAATCTACATTTAAGATGATGGTTTTCAGGCCCTCAGTGTGAGTATCCCAGTCCCAGGAATTTCCCAGTCTGATTGTGGGATTCAATTTTGGGTTAAAAAAAATAAATAATTTGGAACGTCAGCCATTCTAGACCGTTTCACGCTCTGTCTCTTGCCTTCATCTAAAGAGGATTGAGCATGGCAGAACTCAAATATTCTAGAACTTTCCAATCTGATCAAGAAACTTGTCATTCTGGGATATCCCACATTTAACGTAGAACTCTTGGAATTTCACTGGACTAGATTTAATCCTATGAGGCTCTGGGACATTTGGAGCATTGTCATTGAAGAACCTCTCTGAATCAATCTAGAATCAATCTCTGGAACTTTCGAACATTTCAAGGCCTATTTCATAGACTTTCATCTGTGAGGGTCTAGAACACTGGGAGCTTCATCCTTCTTGAACTTCATTATTTAATCATTTAAAAGCATTCAGAAAACTCTACATTCACAATCATTGAACTCCAGGCATACTAGAACCTCCCTACCTTATGTCAGGCTTTTGTCTCAACAGCATATGGCGTTGCAGAACTAAAATATTCTGGAACTTCCCAGTCTGATAAGGGAACTGCTCATTCTGGGACATCCTAGCCTCCTACGACTTTAACATTCTAGAACTATGGGAACTCCATCACTCTAGAACAAGTAATGTTAAAAAATTTTAGTGTAACTATGGGCTTTCATTCTGGGAGACTCTAGGACAGTGGGAGCATCAACATTCTTGACCTTCAGTGTTGTGGATCTTCTATAACTAAACATTCCAAAATACACAGGATCTCGACATTTTAAAATAACGGTCCAAGACCTTTAGTGTTCTCATTTAGAAAGGGTCAACAATCAAGGACTTGAGCAATCTTGAATTTTCTGGCTTGCTTGTTGGATTAAATTTTTTTTTTTTTTTTAACAAAATTCTGGGTCTCTCAACCTCTCTCTTAGGTCTGGGAGGCTCTGGGACATTGAGAGCATTGTCATTGTAGAAGTTGAGTTATATAGAATAATTATTTTAGGGCGCAAGCTTGATTGTAGGATTCCATTTTATGATTCATTCTAGAACTTCTCTGAATCTACCTAGAACCTCTCTGGAACTCACGAACTGTGAAGTAGGTCTCGAACATTTTAGGGCCCATTTCATGGGCTTTCATTTGTGAGGCACTAGGACACTGGGACACTGGGAGCTGCAACATTTAGAGTATTTTAGAATCATCATTCTAGGCCTTCATTTTCCCAGTCTAATTGTAAAATTCTGTTTTTTGGGTTTTACAAAACTCTATACCTCTTGTCACGCTAGATCCTTCCAACTCTGAGGAACCCAGACAGATCAAGGGCTTTTAGGGTGATCTCCCACACACTTCTCCCCTACCTCCACACATTCTGGGACTTGAGTCATTCCAGAACCTTTTTTTTTCTTATAATAGGCAAGAACTTCTAAAACAACTGGCAATTAAGCTTCAGAGCTCTACTCTTTCCACGTGTTGTAAACAAACATCTCATTGTGAAAGAAATTTGCTTTTTCAATCAACGATTAAACTCATTTGTACATTAGCTTATTACACGGAGCCGCTGCTGTACATGAGCTGTTACTATAGAAATCATAATGTATTAGAACATAAACCTGTTCTGCTCTCAAGACAGCTGTTATGGAAACGTAATCAATACCTTCTAACCAATCAGAATTCAGAATTCAGAAATAATGATAAAGGGTTGCTCAATATAGTAATTTAATATAACTGCAAGAGGTTTTTTTTTTTTATTATTATTAATATTATTTTACAAGGTCACTGAATGATCTAAAAGTCAATCCGCAACACCTCCAAACCTGATTAGAGACACCATGTTCAAGTTTCAGCACAGAATCAAATTAAGGGAAAGTATAAAGCGCAATTAAACAAATCGACAGCAGAAGTAAAACATTTTGCTCCATTTAGAAAACGGGTTCCACGTTAAATCACGCATTCCAACAGTTTTACCTTGATGTTAAAATCCGTGTTTCTCCCCCTGCCCCGAACAAACCCTCTGACAATCCCGTCCGAGTTTAATCCCTCCAGGATACTGAGAGCGTTCTAAGGATCGGTTCTCACCTGGCGCCGGAGCTTGGGTGCTCGTGACAGCTTGATGAAGGTCAGGTGAGGTTTGAAAGCTTTCTGGTCTCCGGTTGGGATCCCTTTCTCCTCAAACGTCCTTCTGACTGAGTCTGGAACAACAACACAGAGAGAGAGAGAGAGAGAGAGAGAGAGAGAGAGAGAGAGAGAGAAAGAGATTCAGCTATCAGAGCGTCCAAGGCTATTTACAGATCAGGAGGGACAGCTATAAGATTGAAGCCCCTCCAATGCTTAATGTAAGACAAGGAGAGAATCAATACTAAGAGAGAGAGAGACAGAGAGAGAGAAAGAGAAGGAGAGAGAGAGAGAGGAAGAAAGGAGGAGTGTGGAGAGATATTGACCAGGAATAAAAAAAAAATGTATAATAAAAACTGAGTGATGCTGTTAAGAGGGCAGATTCCATCCCTCCCCCGCCCCAGTATATAGGTGATACATGATACACGCCACAAATAAAGGTGACGTTGTTGGAGAAATGGATTCTGATTGGTCAGAAGGTGTCCCGCGTCACTCGAGGAAGGGGTAGATGTTTGGGTTCTGCCCCTGAGAACCTGGTGTACCTGGTAGGTACGGAATGGAACCAGGTCCTCCCCAGGCCCATTTCTGACCACTTCTTATGAAGTGAAGTCCGGACAGCATCCTCAGAAGATCCCAGTACCAGAAGCTATTCTGTTCAACCAGCCTTGTACGAAACGGCGTAATACAATAGACATCGCAACTGTTGGAAGATTGAAGTGGAGCAAAAGGCCATGCTCATGCCACAACATCAAGTTTCTGGTGTTATCAATAATCAAAGTTGAATATTGCCCTTACAAAGTTGTTTCTTCATGACCTGGACAGCAATGTCTCACTAACATTAGGAGAGATAAAGGACGGAGAACTCACCTGCAATGTGCGTGAGGGTAATGAGGTGCTCTCCCTCTTTGATCTGGACGAAGGCTACTTCCTGTCTGAAGTGGCCAATGCCGCGGAACAGCAGCACAAGGCTCCGCCCACCCATTAGGGACGTCAACATCGGCTCCATCTCTTCTACTGCTAATGCGGCTCTGCGTGAAACACACACACACACACACACCTAGCTGTTATTCCCCCTGGGAGGTGCACTGACGCAGGTGTGAAATCACACAGAAATGTCTTGCACACTCCATCATAAAAGCCTGCGTGCACACACACACACACACACACACACACAAACACACAGAATCGTGCTGTTTTCCCCAGGAATGTTGCTGTGACGCACATACGTGTGATATCACATACTTTAATACACAATAATGTACTCTCTTATAACACACACACACACACACAAATCCCCTGATGCTCAATCCAAGCATAATCTGAACCCACCGGAGCGGAAGATTACTCTTACATAACTGCACACACTCCACATCCTGCGGAGAAAAAACTAGAACACGTCAGATAAATCAGAGGTCAGAATCACTCACAACTCAATCGCGATATGGCTGTGTGTGAAATAATCTCATTCACATCCAACACATCCATACACACCACCTGACGATAGGAAGAGGTGTGGGAAGTGCTCGAGAGAGAGAAAATCCCAATCCACCCCATCCGTCTCCAGTACCAATCCCATAAAACCACACCAGGGCTGCACACTGAACATGATAAATAATAAAGGGAAACTCTACGACACTCGACGTACTGTGGCATCATTGTAGCCGTAGTACAGTCCTGTAGGATGTAATGAACTTCTAATGTTACTTTGGGATCATGATTAGAGGACTGCAGTGGTATCATTACTGTCACACTGGCATCACTGGAGTATTACTACAATACTGCCGTAATGTTACTGGCTCATACGTCATTACGTACAACAGCTGAATTAAACTTCAGCTACCAATAAATCGTAAACTGTTCGCATATTTGGATTCTGCAGCATAAACACAATTTGTGCAATGTTACATTAGTTACAGTCCTGCTTTAAAATACGTTTTTTATTGAGTTTGAGAGATTGCGTTCGAAACAAACTATGCATTATAACAAAATATGCAACGTATGTAACTGCATAACATCTCAACACAAAGTGGTTCTATTGTGAATATGGATTGTTCTTCTTTTTTTTTTTACATATACAATATTTTTTAATTGTTAACTATATATTTGTTATATCTAAGAAGAAAGTTGTGTCCCCCAAATTAATGTTTGCAAACCAAAATTTTACTTCAAATATATAAGAACACCATAGACATACTGTAAGTGGTTGTGTCACCAGTGTTTGATTGAAATTATACAAAAATCTAAATTATCTTAAGGTTCTATTTTAATGGACATAGTGTAGCATATTAAAGTAATTTTAAGCATAGTAAACACTGGAATTTTACAAATTCTGGATTTAATTTGCCACCCTAGTAAGAGTGACCCTACCGCAGTATGTTGGACATTACAGCCATATGACTTTGATACGACTTTAGTTCAGTTTCAGCTTGACATTAGTTTAGTGAATATATAGCGCAATTTTGCGTACAACACGAGAATTGCAGTAATGTATTTGTATTTGTTATTGCAGAGTTACTTTGCGGTTACTGCAATGCTTACTCGGCATAACTACAATTTTACATTCACGTTACTTCAGTATTACTTTGGTGTTACTGGACTTCAATGTACCGTATATTAGAGATAGGAAAAATAATAGATTCAATTCAATATTAAATCAAATTCTAGTGTATATATGTTTGTTTTTCGAGGCAGGACAGCATTCTGGGGGGTTTGTTAAGAACTGTAACCAAATATAAAATCAGAGCATTTATAAAAAGTGTGATACTAACAAAATCACAACGCAAATACAAAATACAATCGGCACCTAGGAATCGTGTTAATATCGTGTCGGGGGATTCCTTGGTGATTCCCATCCCTAACGTATATATTGACTTAACTGTACCGTTACATTGGAATCATTGCCATGTGACCTTGCCGTACTGCAATATTATGTTTTTGTTACTGCACTGTCATTCTGGTGTCACTGCAATATTGTGTTGGCGTTACAGGTAGTCCCCAATTTACCAACATTTAAGTTATAAACAAGTAGTTCACATGTTTTGGACAAAAAATAGACACTGCAGTGCACCAGATACCCATATTTACAATTATATACAATATTTTCAGTGTGTAAGTGATAAAATGTCTAAAGTCCGGTATATTGTATGTACGTGTGTGGGCGGGAGAAATGAGTCGGCCTCACTGGTGGTTTTAATGAATCGGTCCGGGAGCACAATGATAGAAAATGTCTGTCCTGTAAAGCTGTCCTGATGGTAAATACTAATTTCAGAAAATCCTCAACGAGACAGAACTCACGGTTTAATAAAGTGGAAAACAGCTCTAAGACTAAAAAATGCGTTTGGTTTAAAACCGCAGAGAACACTGTTACAGTTGACACGTGTGAGATTCAGTTCCCTAGGTGCCTTAATGTTTTTTGGCTTCATGATGACAGAGTGGGGAAAGGGGACAGATTTAGTCAAGTGGACTGGTATTTTCATGAGATATATCCTTGTCTGGGGTGTATAAGACTCACTCTGTCAGACTTAAGAACAAATCGGACTTACGAACATGCTCACAGAATGGAACCTGTACATAATTTGGGGACTTCCTGTACTTCGCTGTATATGTTTACTTAACTACACCGTCACATTGGTAGTACTGCAATGTTGCTTGGACATGACTGCAAAATGATGTTGCTGTTACTGTAGTGTCACTTACGTTACTGGTGTTACTGCAATCTTGGCCTTAATTTAGTGAACAAGTGTAGCAACATTTTGGGTGTAACACCAGATAAACACCTGCATAGTTGCACTGTTGACAATAGGGAGCTGAGCTAAAGGTGTTTGTGATGTCCTCTTCATGCACAAAAGCAATTATTATGCTATAAATAGTAGCACTTGGATTGAAAAAGCAAACAGAAAAACATGTTTACACCTAATTGTGCTTCTGCTTTCATCACGTGTATAAAATACACTTAAACCCAGATACAGACAGAATGGCTTAATTCTTTACTCATTTTATAAATATTTAACGGAAGTAAAACTTTTTAAGTATATATGCACGCTAGAAATCTACAGGCATGTGTGAGGTGTATTATACATACGTGTCGATCTGCTCCTGTGTGGACAGGTATGTGACAAGCAGTGTGATGTGGAGCGTGCCCACAGGAACCAGAGCTCTGGAGAGACGAGAGTCCTTCTGCAACACCTCAGCCTGGACCACCTCCACCCCCTGCTTTATCTACACACACGTTCAGAAAACCACAAGTGCTCAGTCATGACGTGGTAGTGTAATGTTTTCAGCTGTTTGTGTGGCTTAAAGTGAGCTGAACCTTTGGGTTAGTGATCGGGATCGACACAAAGTAATTAGGGCGAGGGCTATCTTTTTTCTTCTTCTTCTCTTTCTCTTCATCTTCCTCATTTTCCGCACATCCCCTGCCCTTCCGCTTCCGCTTCGCCTTCCCCTTCGCCTCAGGGTCAGAGACTATAATGGAAATTAAAATAGCAGATTTATACCTTTTAAGAAACGTGGGCAATACGTTATTATTATCACTATGTGTCTAGCTACTATTTTGTTTCCATAATCACACCTTAAAAAAACTCCATTTGTAATCTCAAGACAGAACAAAAAAGCAATAGGTGTGAATCTATTATAAGGATTATAAGAAGACGTTTAGGTTTAAATTAAAAAAAAATTGTTGTTAAAACAACATAACACGACGTATACTGATTAAACCGGGACGGGCGACTTACAGCCGAGTTCCTTCCAGACCTCAGTGCTGCTGAAAGGAAGTTCAGCCAGGAGCTTCGCCGCACATTCGGCTTCCTTCACTTTCTTCTTACGTCCCCATGGTGTCCTGGGCTTCCTCTTCACCTTCGTCACCTTTTTCGTCACTGTAAACCACAAAGATGTACAGCTGGTCATTTCCTTAACCTGAATTTTATTTGGTAGTGATTTTTGATTTAAGTATTTTTAAAAATAAGTATTTTAATGTAATCTCGGAGAGTACGTCATGACGCCTGTGTTCTGTTTGATGAGCCACACTGTGACCTGTGAATCTTTTAAGCATTAAAAAAACATTTAACTTAATGCATGCCGGTGATAAGTTTACTGCTGATGCTGAATGCTGAGTGGTTGGAACAGACGAAAGGGGAAATGAGGACGCTGCTGAGCAACATACAAAAAACAACTTTTAAATTGTATCTTTAGGCACTTTGCAGCCTTTCATAGTAAAAATTCGTTTTGTTTTTTTTATTTAATCTACATCATATAATTTCAGTTTATATGAAGAAATAAATGGGGTCAAGATGAACTGTATATACAGTACAGTGTAAATAAAGTGATAAAAGTGATATCCACTACAAATATCCGCTTTCCTTGGTGATTTGTAAAACCTTTGCATGGGATTTCATGGTGATATTGTACGAGATGTTAATCGCTAATCAACAACATGGGGATATTATCATCTTAGAATTAGCAGAATTACAAATCCAAACATACAAAAATGCATTTATCTTTTAAAATCCGTAATTATGAAATGATTGAGTTAATTGATTCAATTCAATTTTATTTTATTTATATAGCGCTGTTAACAATGGTCATTGTCTCAAAGCAGCTTCACAAAAATGAAAGAAATTCATAAATAAATAAATAAATAAAATAATAATAATAATGATAATGATAATGATGGCCACCATACATCCTGCACTCTTTCAGGCTAAAGCTGTATTGAAGGATATTTGACTGTAATATTTCCTGATCACATTTGGGTTTGATTCAGTATGAAACACATCCTACCTGTAATCGGTTCCATTTCTTCTAGCGATGGTTTACACGCACTTTCCTTTTGCATGCGGACTAAAGTCCTGCTTAGCTCTGTAATAAATTACATCAGAGTGAAATATATACTATACCGTACCATCGTCAGATTAAAGAAAGAACAATAAACTTTATACTTTAGGCAAATTCCTTCCTTAGATCCTTCCTCATCTAAGGTCTATCTGAGTCAATCTGGGGTAAATATTTCTGCTTTTGGACAAACCTTTTTATGAAGCAAATCTTTTTCATCTGAGATCATTTTGGTTATTAATTTGGTTTATCATTAATCTTTTCTAAGGTAAATAATTTATATTTTCTCATTTTTATTGATGAATAACCATTTTCTGAGGCAAATCTTAATGTGTGTTAAATCTCGTATAAGTCATTTTCTGCTTTAGCTTTGAGCTAACACTTTCTGTGTCAAATCTTTTATAATTTAAGGTAAATCTTTATGATTTTAGCTTACAACTAACATTATCTGTGGCAAATAGTTCTCATTTAAGGTAAATATTTTATATTTCAGCTTAGAGTTATCATTTTCTAAGGGAAATGTTTATCACCTGAGGTAATTTTTTTATATTTTAGCTTATGGTTAACATTTTCTGAGGTAAACTTTCATTGTTTGAGGTAAACCTTTCACATTTTAGCTTACGACTAACATTCCCTGGGTCAATTCTTTATCATTTGAAGTAAATCTTTATATTTTAACTTACAGCTAAGACTTTCTGAGGCAAATCTTTATCATTTGAGGTAAATGCATCATATTTTAGCTAATGGCTATCATTTTCTGATGGGCAAATCCATGTCATATAAGGTAAAGTTTATATATTTCAATTCACGGTAAACATTTATAATACTTTTGAGGTAAATCTTTCATATTTCTAGTTTTGGAGTAACCTTTTATGGGGCAAGTCTTCATATTCTGAGGTAAATTTATCTTATTTTGCTTTTTCGTTGATCTTTTTTGCGCCGAATCTCACTTGCGTTGGGTAAAACTTTCATATTTCTGTTTGAGAGTAACTTTTTCAGTTGCTGAGACAAATCTTTCTAATCTAAATTAAAGGCAAGGTATAAACCACTCGAATCATTGGCGTAATCTCTATCCTGTTTAATAAAAGTTTTGCGTATTGCAGTTTGACATTTAAAGCACTGGCATTTTATTTTAAATTGTTACAATTGACTATGGATTTGATACAGAATGAGGCCCGGATAGCGTATAACCCTGTCTATACCCGTACTGTAAGGTTACCTGATACGTCTGCTAACGTGACAGTGTGTCTCTGAGGCGTCCAAACTGGGACAGGGACGTCGTTTCCCACCCGAACCCCTGCACTGAGCACCTTTTCACTAAAACAACCCGATAAACACTTACGTACTGATTTAATTAGTGATATCTGTAACCTGAACATGTCACACTGCCCGAGGTCTCTCTGCTAGATCTCAGTTTAAACCCTCGAACTAATGCATTCTAAATTCCATGTGCATGTTAAATTTCTGCATGAGCAAACAACAACATCTGATCAGTAAAAGGCTATTAAATCTCATGTAGAAATCCCTGCTTCATAATTTCACTGAATTAAAGTTGAATATTGATTTTATTATTATTATTATTATTATTATTATTATATAAGTTTCTTCTCATGGTCTCCTGGAGTCTCCTGTAGCTCATGACACAAAAGCTGAAAACAAGACAAGCCTCAATCATCAGAGTCTAGTTTTATTAAGAAGCGGATCTGTTGGTTAATCTAGTAGATTTATAAAGATCTAAACAGGGTCCCTGCTCTCCTTCCTTACAGCATTTAAGAGTATTAATAGCGCGCGCTCGACGTCCGCCTTGCGCACCGCGCGTGCTCGCTCATGGTGTAAACAAGTACGGAGAGCCAAAAGGGTCATGCGTGTATTTGCGATTTAAAAAAAAAGGGGGAAAAGAGGCAAATGGTTTACTTAAAATCAGTGTTAGTTAGGAGTAATTAAAAAATGTTTTATTATTTAATTATAATTAGATTTTGGACTTTGTTAAAAAAATATTCAATTTATTACTAATTATATGCATTATATTTATATTATATATTTATAGTTATATATACAATATTAATTTGTATTCATATAATTGCATAATAAAATATAATATAAAAATATATTTTTTATATTACTATACACTAGTTATTTTGAACTCTTAAAATTATATCTTTACATTTCATACATTAAAAGACCTGAAACTAGTCTCGGAAAAATATCCTCTCTGTCCGTCTGTATGTCTGTATGTCTGTCCAGACAGATTTTGTCACAAAATCAGGCAAAACTGTCTGGACAGAATTTACTAAAACTGTTTCAGTCCTTAGATCTCCATCTGTAGTTTAATCTGCACCATCAGTGAATCTAAATGTGGAGTAAAAGTGATGTTATGAACAGTTATGTGTGGGATTTAATAATCTACTGTAAAATAATCTACTAATGCGCTACTGTCTCAATGTAAACAAACACCTGCACCAATAGATATTAATTAGAAAAGATAAAGTGAATATTTTTACTGGGATTAGTTCATATTTTCACTTTGACTGAAATAACAGCGCTGAAGTGGTATAAGTGAATTTTAACACGCTGGAGTGGTTTTAAGACAAAACTTCATCTTTATTTGATCTACTGCAAAAAATGTTTATTTTATTGGTTATTAAAAACCAAAAACCTTTGTAGAGAAGTTTTTTTTTTTTTTTTACATCTATGCTTTCCTTGTTTTTTTATTTTTATTGTCACATTTTTGGAAGGCATCTTTTTAAGACTTTTTATTCGTATTTTTTTTATTTTAAATATATACTTTTTTATTATATGTTTAATTTTGTTTCTTCCTTTTTTTAAAATAAATTGGCATCTAACAACTGTCCTGAATGTCTGATTTTATTATTATTATTATTATTATTATTATTATTATTATTGTCATTATTATTATTTTTTTTTTTTTGCTACTATTATTATTATTATTATTATTATTATTATTTAATATTATTTTACGTTTAATTTTCAAAGCAGATGTGCACACAGGGCAAGTGTTAAAATGGGGAGAAAATTTGAGAGATCTCATCACCTTCTGAGACTGCAGGTCAACTCAGGTGAGGTGTGTGTGTGTGTGTGTGTGTGTGTGTGTGTGTGTGTGTGTGTGTGTGTGTGTGAGTGTGTGAGTGCTGGTGCTCAGCCTGCTGTTTGGAAAAGGCGGGCATTGTTTACCGAGCTCTCTCTGTGGAGTCGCTCTGGTGTTTCCTTCACACACACACACACACACACACACAAACGTCTTTGTGGAGTGTAACGTTACACCTGCTGATTGGGTTGCAGCCGGAGGAGGAGAGCCTGAGGGATCGGATGAACAGGTGAAGTGGAGAACAGGTGTATAAGGAGGCACTTTTCATGGAGTACAGGTACGAGGATACACCTGAGGGCCACACCTGAGAACTCTGGGATCGCAGGAGGATTTCCACAGCGTTACGGTGCGTGTGTGTGTGTGTGTGTGTGTATGAGGCTGGGGTTGTGTTACACATTACACACCGACTGAAAGCTTGAATATAAACAGCCCTAGATTAATGGTGAGTAATTACACGTTTAAAGTCGCAGTGTTGAAGGTTGTGTGCTTGTGTTGTGAGTCTGACGTGAGTGTGCATTTAGGACACCGGTGTGTGTTTCTGCAGTGAGAACCCTGGATCGTTTCATTGTTCATGTACAAGTGGTGGTTGTGTAACTGACTGTTTATTCTATTCCCCCCATCAATAGAGTTACTTTATATCTCAGTGGAGCATGGTTTAAAAGTTTTCACATCCTACTGAACACATTAAACACAGTAAGAGTAAAAGGATCAAACGTCTACACCACACACACACACACACACACACACACACACACACTTCTCAGCATGAAGCAGACGCCAGAGCCTGGAGCCAGAGAGGAAGCTGTAAAGGAAAGAAATCAAACATGTCTGAGGTGTGAAGCTGGAGTGAGGGAGGGAGGGAGGGAGGGAGGGAGGGAAGAGCCAATAGGTGAGTGAATAAGTGAATGAGAGAGGGAGTGAATGAGTGAGGGAAAGAGTAAATAAATGAAGAAGTGGATAAATGAGTAAGGGATGAAGGAGTGAGTGAATAATTGAATAAATGAATAAGTAAATATATGAATGAGTGAATAAATGATAAAATCTTGAAATCTCACAAAGTTACAAGAGCAGAGGTGTGTGTGTGTGTGTGTGTGTGTGTGTGTGTGTGTGTGTGTCCATGCATGCACCTCCTTTACCCATCGTTTAACCCCCCCTTCACCTCAGTGTGGTTCTGGTTCAGAGGGAGGAGACTGAGCTGAGTGCTGAGTGTGTGATGCTGTGTGGTGGAGACATGAGGCTGAATCAGCTGAAGCCAACACTCACACACACACACACACACACACACACACACACACACACACACACCTCTGCTCTGGTAACTTTGTGAGATTTCAAGGCCAGATGGAGGATTTGGGATAAAGCCCTCTCCCTCTAATCCTCCTGTTACTCCAGAGTGAAGCGGAGAACCGCGGGTTCCAGAGTGGAGTGTGCTTTAGGGCTCGCTTACTGATTCCAGTGAGATCTTCATCAGCGCTGTGTGTGTGTGTGTGTGTGTGTGTGTGTGTGTGTGTGTGTGTTTGGGAAAAGGTTGGTGCAGGTAAGGTAAGGACTGTGTGTGGGTCGCTCTTCTGTTTCTCTTCAGTGTTTAGCATACAAGAGAAAACTCTTATGGAACGTGTGGAGTGCAAAAGCTCAATTCTTTCTTTCTTTCTTTCTTTCTTTCTTTCTTTCTTTCTTTCTTTCAGTCATGGCAGTATGTGAGTGAACACTGTGTATATAAACACACAAGTCTAATCTCTCTTTCTCTCTCTCTCTCTCTCTCTCTGTGATCTGGATGGCGTGACCCGGCTGGACCGCGCCCTGGTGTTCTCTCCTCCACACGCCCTGGTGAGTGAAGTGTGTTACACCTGCACTTCTCCTCCCTCACACTCCAGCTCCATCCGCTCACACACCGGGGTGACGCGTAACCCTTTTCCTTATCCCTTCCAACTCTACTCCATAATACCTCTCTATACCCAGTTCTTTTTTTCATTTGTTTCTCTTTTAAGTTTCTTTTTTTTAAAAACATTTTTAAAAATGGAGATATTCAGCATACAAGGTGCATCCATCATTTCTGACTCCATCCATCCATCAGTAAATATATTCACCCATAATTTATTCATAAATCATTTCATTCATCTCAACCCATCCATCCATTCATCCATCCACCATTCATCCACCCAGCAATTTATCCATCCATCCATCCATCCATCCATCCATCCATCCACTTATTCATCCATCTACTTATCCATCCATCCATCCATCTATTGATGCACTTATCCATCCATACATCCACTTATTCATCCATCTACTTATCCATCCATCCATCCATCTATTGATGCACTTATCCATCCATACATCCACTTATTCATCCATCTACTGATTCAGTTATCCATCCATCTTTTGATCCACTTATCCATCCATCCATCCATCCATCCATCCATCCACTTATTCATCCATTCATTCATCCATTCACATTCATCCATCCATCCATCCATCCATCCATCCATCCATCCATCCAGTTCTACATCTATCCATCCATCCATCCATCCATCCATCCAGTTCTCCATCCATCCATCCATCCATCCATCCATCCATCCACTTTTCCATCCATCCATCCATCCATCCATCTACTTATCCATCCATACGTTCATCCATCTATTAATTTATTCATAAAAATATTAATTCATCCATCCATAAATATATTCGTTTATCTAAAAATGTATCCCTTCATCCATCCATCCATACATATAAATCTATGCATCCATTCAGACATACATCCCTCAACTCTCTCTCTCTCTCTCTCTCTCTCTCTCTCACTACTTCTCTGTATTTTTCTTTACATAAACTTTAAAGATTCTGCATCTAATCCGGTTATAAACATTAGCGCTGTGTCTGATCACAGATAATTAGGGGATAAATACGTTTCTGCTCTTGGTCAGTTTAATCACGTTTACAGGCCCCCATTAAACACACATTAAAGTATTCATGGTTAGATCAGTTCATTTCCCAGTTTGACTGTTTTAATGCTGATGAGGTGAATATGAGAGTCAAATCCTGAGGATAAACCCAATGTTAGGGATTCTGATTAAACAACACATACGTTAGTCGTTTTATAATAAAAAGAAAAAGACTGGTTGGTGTTTTTAATTTTGTAATTCAGTTTTTCTTTGTTTTAGCTAAAAATGTGACAATATTGTAGAATGTGTGTCACCGTGTTGTTTTTATGCCATGTCATCTTCACTTGTTGTTAGCACTGATGCTAGCATTGTCTTGTCATGTTTATCATGAAAATTGAAATAAAGTTCTGCTATAATGTAAAAACATTTATCAGTAAATAAAATATATTTTTTCTAATATTGTTAGTTTATTTTTAATTTAGCGTGTTGAGGTTCTTATGCAATAGTGGGCGCTGTTTGCTTGAGAATCACACTTCCGGGTTCTGGAGGTAACTTTTGGAGGCAACCAATAGAAATGCAGGGTTTACGTTGACAGACAGAAATGACGCCCAATAGGATTTGTATGGTTTGAACGGGTTCGCGATGAGCTCGTCCAATCGGAGTGAAGGGGGCGGGGAGTATTCCGCAGAGCTGGAGAGAAGGAGGTGGGTTTTTCCTTCACTCTCTCATTTTCTCCGTTTGGAAATACTCGGGGATTTTTAAAGAGGGATTTCTGCAGGGTTTCGGATCGCGGATTTCTTTCTGCGGTTGATTAATTTCCTCTCGAAAGCACAAGGTATGTAGCTGAAGGGTAAAATCCTTCCAGAAGGCGTAAACACACGCACACATACACACACATGGAGCGGGTTGACAAGCGAATAATGTGAAATTACATTAAAATGGTTCACGTTATTGGTGTTGTTTTTGTTTGTAAAACGCGAATTTTGTGTTAAACCGGTGCTGCGTGTGAATGTGTGAATAAAACGCCGGTTTAGGTGTTTGTTCGGCGTCTCAGGTGATGCTTTAACGCTTTAAAATAGAGGGAGTCATGGGCGCTGTCTCAAACACCCGACTGAAACCTACTTTAGTGCGATTTCTAGGGAACGTCCTCGCGGCGCTGCGCACCCTATCTAGGGTGATTCGACGCGGTTTGGGACGCCGCCCATGATCATAGAGGTTTCTTATGAGTTTTTGAATCTTTATTAGATGTCTTTTTATCTAGAGAGATAAAAGTCGTATTTAAGATACATTTTAACAACTGTACGTGTTTAAAAAAACAACAACTCGAACCCATTGAATTTGAATGTATTACGATTTATGCCTGATAAAATGTTAATCAAACTTTAATTTGTACATAAATAAGTATTATTATGGGATGCATGAGTGTGTTTACAGGTGTGTGTGTGTGTGTGTGTGTTATTGTATGACGTCAGTGCCTGATTTATGTTAATGCACACGTGTGTCCAGGTGAGTGTGTGAGAGACAGGGTTAATTGAGACATTGATGCACTGAAGCTGTAATCTTTCTCTCTCTCTCTCTCTCTCTCTCTCTCTCTCACACACACACACACACACACACACACACACACACACACACACACACACACACACACACTTGGAGCTTGGAACTAAAACTCGATCTTCCTCTTTTTCGAGTGAAGAGGGTCATGTAACATCACGTCACACACACCGAACACGTCGAGCCACCAGGGGAACATGTCACATCACGTTTCCTCTCCTGATAAAACCCCCTACACACACACACACACAAAGCTCAAAGTGCTGGGGTACGACTCTAACCCCTACACCAAATCCCCCATCACCCCCCCTCCTCCTCCTCCTCCTTCAGCACTAATGATGTCAGCAGGAGACTCCGAGGCCTTGGAGTGACATTTATGGCCGATTTACTGCTGATTAATTCGGAGTGCAGTTTCTTTGAAAGCAAGACGTCTCGAGCAAAAGAAAAGTGAGACAGACAGCGGGGGCGGGGGGGAGGGGTTATTGGGTTTGGATAAAGAGCGGAACGGGTATCTGGGGTTTTTGGCTTTTTTCCCAAAGCATAGTTAAAAACAGCTTGACTGCTGGAGTCCAGTGTGGAGCCCCGAGCGAGAGCTCCAGTGAAACTCGGCCCCCCGCGGTGACTGACCCTACAGCAGCAGGGAGTTTATCCGGGTTCGGCCCAGAGACAGACACAGAGAGAGATGTCCCCGTGTGTCTCCGGCTGGGGCAGGTTGACTGACCCGGAGCAGAACACACTGTTGTGCTGTCCAGTCACATGGGCTCACCAAATTTAACACCTTGTGCATCACATTTTTTTTTTTTATTGAGCTGATTTGTTTGCACTTTTAATTACTTACGTTTCCCTTCTAATGATTTTTTTTTTTTTTTACTTTTTAATTTAATATATTAATTTTTACGCCTTTTACTCAACAGCTAGGTTTATTATTTTTTTAACCACTTGTTTCGCTTTTTATTTATCTTTTTTTATATATGGCTCAATTTCCTTTTCTATTACAACTTTGTTTACTTTTTTTTTATCAACGACTTGGTTTATGTTTTTATTTAACAACTTATTTTTTGTGACTCGGCTTATTTTTTAATTTAAGGCTTCAAGTAACTTTTTTTCATTGACTCAGTTTGTTTTTTCATCTTTTCTTACATTTACGTTTAATCTAAAATTGACATTTAAAAAAATCTATTGACTTTGTTCACATTTTTTCTTTTACTTTTTTTCAAATTTATCGAGATGGATTACATTTGTAATCAGTTTGTTTTTATAACTACAAGTTTTTTTTTATCTTTCGACTTGGTTCACGTTTTTTAATCTATCAAGATGGTTTATGTCTTTTAGCTAATTTGGTTTATGTTTAATTTAAGAACTCTTTACGCTTTCTTTCTCATTGGTTTCTGGAATTTTATTTTACAAATTGGTTTGCACTTTTCATTTAACAACTTAGTTTTTGTGTTAATTTGGTAAATCTCTTTGCATGTTTTCATCTAATGACTCAGTTTAGGTTTTTTATTTAGCAGGTTTATTTTCTATATTACGTTAAGGCCTTATGGTTACGTATTGAAATTACTTGATTAGTTTAACAGTTTTCATTTAATGATCCAGTTTCTACTTTAATTTAATGACTTTACCTTAAGGACTTTGTTTTTGCCTTTTTCTTTAATTACTCCCAACCCCCTCCCCCCCCCCCAACACCAAGTTTCTAGGTTTATGCTTCTTTTTTTTTTTTCAATTTAGTTTTCTTTGGTAATCTGACCAATCAGTTTGTTTTATTTTATGATTTTAATAGTTTCAGGACTCGACAGGGTTTACTTGAGTAATCAAACTGTCACACATCACAGAAATGTCTTTGCGCCTCATCATGTGATCACCTCGTAGCATTGCCCGGCTGTAGTCCATTCCATCGACGAGTGATTTAAGAACGTGAGCGAGCTGAGCGATGCTGTTTAGAGTGAAATCTGTAGACCCTGAAGTCCCGGAGTTGTGCCCTGATTAATGGTCTAAACTGGAAACAGAAGAGGCTCTCACATGGAGGATGGCATAGTTTGCGTTCCAGCATCGCTCGAGTCTCAGGAAATGTCATCTCCACCTCCAGTCTGCGACCGTGCCCCGTCATGTCCTCAGATGTTTTTTGTCTCTCTTTCTCTTTCGATCTCACTGACTCGGTGTGAAGAGGGCGTCAGCGCCGACGCATGCTGATGATTGCTCTCATTTCTCTTCTCCAGACGCTATAACGGATTTCTCCGCGTTTAGAACACTCCGTTGTTGTTTTCTTTGAACTCGCCAATTTCGCTGCTGTTCAAAAATTCTCTCTTCTTAATATTCACGATTAATGCTTTTATTAATATGAACCGAAGGTCTGTTCATTTTCTCAGTGAGGTTTTTTTATTTATTTTTTTATTGAAGTGAAGACATCTCTTCCTCTGACCCGACCGGCACCAACCTCCAGAACTAAGTACAAGACCGCAGAAATACCAAGCAGAGGCTTTGTTTTTCTTGGATGCGACTTTTAAAAAGTGGTCAGGCCTTGAAATAACACACAACTTCTTCCCAAGGCAAGTATAAATAGCCATTAAAACAGAAAACATATCTCTCTAAAGCAAACAAGGATAAAAATACCATAAAGTCAAGCTGCAGATGCTTCGCATAACTTACAGGAGCTCACTGTGGGCGCAGACTCGGCTGTTGTCCGAGCCTCAATTCTGGGTGTTGGGCGACGCCAGAGCATTGATGCCACGTTCTCCTAAAAAACAGAGAATGCTTTGACGCTAGCGCTCTCTTGCATCAAGCTTGTTTGTGAAGTTTAACCCCCCTCCAACGCGGTTTAACCGAAAATTGTCAAATCTAGGTTAAATCAGGATACTCCTCACTCGAGGACGTGTTGGCTGCGGGTCCGCGGTGACCCGTTCTTTGATGATCTTGTTCTGAACTCGTCGTCACCACCAAGAAGGGACCTTAACGACTTTGCACAGTGGATAAGAGACGTCCCCAGTGTGATGGCTCGTTTGCTTGTTCGAGTTGGCTTGAAAGGCGGGGGTCACCCGATTAATTGGACTTGTTTAAGGTAATAAGGTTATGGACTTGTTTGAGTCATTCATGGAATGGGTGCTTTATTGTCTCGTTGTCATGCTGGTGAATCCTGGATGCTCCTACAACAGAAGGAGAAACGGGGATGGATGGAAAGAATCCATGCCAGAAAGCAAGATAGAGAGTGGAAAGATATAAGGAAGTCCGAGAGAGAGAGAGAAAGGGGAAGCTGTTGCTGGTGGGAATGTCTGGTCTGTCAGTATGTCAGACTTCCTTCCTACCACCCCCCTGTCACCCCTGACTCTGAAACCCCTTCCCCCCCCTATCCCAGCAACCCTCCCCCAGCCCCCAGTGTTGACTGAAGTCAAAGGTAAAAGTTCATCGCTTTTAAGGCCCAAGTTTCTGTCGAGTCTCTGGGAAAACATTGTTACGAACAACTTCGTTCTGATCTTCCCAGAGCGTGTAAGCGTTAAGGAAAGGTCTGTTGTGCCTTACCACTTGGTACCCACGTGGATATTTAATCCCGAGAACAAAGTTTGCGGTTGGTTTCACCAAGTCTGAACCGGAGTTTGTGTTCCTTTCTGAAGAAATGGGGCTCGTTGTGATTGGTCATGCTGGATGATTGTATAAGAATGAGATCTCGTGGTGTCTGGATATGATTATTTTTGAGAATAATATCATGCTACAATTACCTACCTACTTATTTCACTATGCGAACCAGATATCCTGTCTATTCCCAAAACCCTGGGTTTGATCACACTACAACGACTTGGGTTTCACTTCAGGTTTCAGTTAGCAACCAAATTTAAATTATTATTATTATTTTTTTTTAATAAATCAGCAGTTCTTCTTCACAAGTAACTCTGGAGCAAAATGTTTTCCAAATGTTGCATTCCTAACACCAAGACTCGAGTCCGTGTCCTTCCTGTATTCTCTGAATGAAACTGTAACGACGCAGATAAGTTTTATCACCATAGAAAGGTTTTGTTTTTACGGTTTACGGATACACTGTTCTGGTTAGCGGCGTTCCTTCGTCCTCGTTGTGTCCCTGATTATGTCTTCATTCTAATATTTCTGCGCTACACCCTTTTCTAAAGGCATTTCATATTTCACAAATTTGATCGTTCACGTTCTTTCAAGTTGTCCAGCTTTGTCGTCATTTCTCTGTATTACAGAGCGGAAAACCCTAGTGGAATTTCTTTTTGTTTTTTTGGTCGTCTGTAAAGTAAGAATGGAAATCTGGAGCGAGCCTGGATGTTCAGTGTGTGTGTGTGCATGGAGTTAAGCCCCAGCTGTGCGAGACCCCGGGGACCGGTTGCTGTGCCGTGTATGCACCTGTGTAGCAATAAAACTCTGTCGCCGGCGCAGTAGGAGGATTTAAAAGGTCACGATGGGGGGCTTCCAAGCCTCTGGGTTACTTACCTTTTGGGATGTTTTGTCCACTGAGGCGGAACAAAAGAGGAGAGGGGCAAAGCGGTGCCACAGCACTCGCTCCGTACTGTTCTACACACTCTCTGAATCCTTAGAAATGTCAATGAGGTGTTAGAAGCTAGTAAGAGCCGAATTAGCGAAAGAAAGTTCAACTAGCAAAACACAAAGCTGACGTAGTGATCGGAAGTGGAACTAGCGAATGAAAAATGACCGGCAGGCAAAGAAAACTGATTCTTAGACAGCAGAAGTTCACCTGGTGAAGGAAAACCAAGTTTTACACAAAAATAAGTTGTTCTAGCGACGTCTAAACCATAGAAGGCTGATCTGGCAAACGGAGGCGGACCTAGCCATAGAACGCAGAGTTTGCAAACGAAAAAAGTGGACTTTGCTGTGTAATGCTCACTTTGCGACTGAAAACAGACCTTGCTAAAAAGCGATGACTTTGGAAATGAAAACAGACCTAGCCATATACCATTAAATTTGCGAACGAACGCCAACTTGGTCATGTAACATTGACTTTGCAAACAAAAGCAGAACTAACTCTGTATCAGGTTCAATTTGCGAATGAAGGCAGATCCTGCTATAGAACGACGACTTTGCAAACGAAAGCGGACCTAGCCGCTTGATGTTTAATTTTTCGAACGCAAGCGGACTTGGCCATAGAACGCCCACTTTGCAAATGAAACATGATCTAGCAGTTGAAAACAGAGTCTTAAATAAAACAAGTTGATCTAGTGAACAAAAGCAGACTTTCAAGCCCTATTGTGTTTGAAAAGAATTGAACCTGAACAAAAGATACCCAGGGTTCAGGATGACGTCTGACTGTTTTATCACTTTATCCTTGTTTACATTTCGCTGACAAAATGCTACATTTTCGCAATCAATTTTAAGTGTGAAAAATGTGTTAAGAACGTGACTAATTATATTTCAGTGTAGACGTCAGTGTGTCATTAGCTGTGTGATGCCTGTATCTGTGTCACTGCGTGATGTAACGTACATATATATGTGTGTGTGTGTGTGTGTGTGTGTGTGTGTGTGTGTGTGTGTGTGTGTAATCCTGTAATCTCGTGTTTCTAAGCTTCACACTCTAGGCCTACGTATGTCGGAGTCAGTATGTGTGTGTGTGTGTGTGTGTGTGTGTGAGAGAGAGAGAGAACGTGGATTTCGAGCGACACGACGTCACCAAGTTCCGTTTTTTTTCTGATTAACTCGTCTGATAAACAGACCCGGGCTTACATCTCATCACCACAAGCTCCCGTTGGAAAGTGTTTCTAAAAAAATGTCATGGTAACGAGGTGCTCCTTTAAGCCACGCCCCCTCGGGCTACTAGCGCCGATCCTCCCTGTAGCGTTTAGATTTTGCGCTTGTAATGATTTCTCGCAGGTAGAAGGAACGGTGTGTAAAAGATGTGGCCGATTACGTGTGTTTTATGATGTGATGTCACAAAATGCTTTCACCACACGGCTCTACAACAAGATGCCATTTATTTATTTATTGACTTATTATTATTATTATTATTTGTATATTATTTTAATATAATTTTAACCACATTAATTTTTTTCAGATTGGTAAACTTACAAGCTTCCAATATGAAATTTCAATTGATTCCTTTATCTTTATAACATCCTATATAATTAATATATAGTTTCGTGAATTAAAAAAAAATAAATAAATAAGAAACCTGTGCAAAATTGATGCTTTTATTTTTACTTATTTTATATTGATTATTTAATATAAATTAATAAAAGAAGCTGTCTGGAAGTTTGTGAAAATGGCTATAAATCAAAGTGCAAAAATTATTTTTATTCTTTTTCTAACTGATCATTTAGATTTAAAAATAATAAAAAAAAAGTACTTTTTTTTAATGTATTTCCTTTACGGTTTTTTTTTTATCAGATTGGTAAACTTGATTTAAATTGTTTTATCGTTTCGACAAACTACAGTTTCTGAGCTGTAAACCGTTTTAATATAGGTAAATATATTTAAATAATTTTGCAAAAAAAGTGCTTAGATTTTTTTATATTTGATATAGATTTTTAGTTTTCTCGTCTGTAAATTAAAAAGGAAGGAAGACATTTAAATAATTAATTTACATCTTAAAATGTATTAAATCATTAAACATTTAAATATAAATAAGATAAGCAGATGAATGTATTACTAAAGAAGTAACATATTGCTGAAAGTTTGTGAACGAAGCCGAAAACGTGCAAGACGTCAAGAAGTGCAGGAGGGCTTTCGGCGGGAAAAAATTAAAGGCCACAATTTTCTACATTGAAAAAATCTAGTTTGTTTATTCATTTATCTACGTTTTAATAATTTAATATTTAAATTAAATTACTCGTCCTTTTGACAAACTGTAGTTTCTATTATGAATCATAAAACATAATTTAAATACATATATTTAAAGAACTGTGCGAAATAAATGCTTTTCTTTTTAATTATTTTTTGTTGATTTATTTTTGTTTTTTAATCGTCTAAAAAATTTATTATTCTTGTTGATAAATAGAAAAAAAAAGAAAATAAAGTAATTTAACTTAATACAATAAAAATACAATTTATATTTAATTTATAAATAAAAATATATATATTGCTGGGATAAATATATAAAGCCCACAAATTAGATAAATAAATAAATAAATCTGGAATTTTTTTTTTTTTTTTGTGTGTTTGTTGTGAAAATGTTTTATGTAGTCCACATGATGAGTGAGTTAGTGGTGTAGTAAACTTGGCCTGTGTGTGTGTGTGTGTGTGTGTGTATGGTCCAGATGAGGGGTGGAGGTCCGGTTCTGGGTGTGTGTGATGATGTCATATTTGGACGTCATTAGGTTTTCTCCAGTGTCCAGATGGAATCTACGTAAACAACATCTGGACATCTGTGTACACACACACACACACACACACACACACAGAGCATGCATTAAGTGAACGCTGTGTGATCTGCAGCTTCACTGCTCTTAAAGACAGGAAACTACTCAGCACTACCTGACCAATCAGAGCGCAGAACGCCGGGTCGCTTCAGAGAGAAGTGGACGTCTGCACTCGGGCGACCCTGCTGCGATTTTTCCACTGCTGTTCAGTGAGGGGAAAAGTCTCACACACACAATCACACAGACACGTGTGTCTGTTAAAGTGTGTGTGTTGAATAATGTATGTGTGGAGCGTGCTGCTGTCGTGTCCACATTATTCACGGAGACGTTTAGTTCCACTCTACTAAACATCACTCTGTGTGTGTGTGTGTGTGTGTGGGGGGGGGGCCTTTGTTACCTCTGTGGGTGGCGATACTCAGACTGGCGTTGTCCCGGAAACCTGATGAGACCCAGAGCAGAGAGAGAGAGAGAGCGTGTGTGTGGATAAACAAACCGACTGGGTAATAAACAAACATGCGAGATAATATATTAGTACATAAATCATTATGTAGATAAACAGCTGTGTACGTGAATAACAGCGCGGGTGATTAAGGCCCAGTACGGAAACCGCTATGGAGATATGTGAAAAAAAAACAGAGGGGGGGGGGGGTATACAAAAATGTTAAAGGAATATGGTGGAGGAGGAGCCTGAGGAGGAGGAGCCTGAGGAGGAGGCGGGGTTAGATCTCCCATCAAAAGGAGGGGGAGGAGCTTTACGTCCCCCTGACTGGAGGAGGAGGAGGAGCCATGTCGTGTCCTGAACCGAGATGAAAACAGAAGTGTTTGTTTGTTTGTTTGTTTGTTTGTTTGTTTGTTTGTTTGTTTGACCTTTGACCCCACTAATTGCCCCCGGTTTACCCTGAGTCAGAGTGTGTGGTGTTTGAGTTCCACGGGTCCTTTGTCTCGGATGGGGATGAGCTCTCGCCCCGCGTGTGTGTGAGTGTGAGAGAGAGAGGAGGAACAGCTGCTATAGGAATCTTAATCAGATCTCACACTAATGCGGTTAGACTCTAATCTAATCTGTGTGTGTGTGTGAGAGAGAGAGAGAGGTCACTGCAGTGCTCAGGACTACTCTACAGTACAAGCTGTGTGTGTGTGTGTGTGTGTGTGTGTGTGTGATTTATAGTAATACAGTTATTTACACTACGGTGCTTTGACCCGTATCACACCATCACTGTGTCTTATTGAAACTCTCACATTCAGAGCAACGTCTGTCCGTCTGTCTGTCTGTCTCTGTCTCACGCTCTCTGTCTGTCTCTGTCTCACGCTCTGTCTGTCTGTCTCTGTCTCACGCTCTGTCTGTCTGTCTGTCTGTCTCACGCTTTGTCTGTCTGTCTGTCTCTGCCTCACGCTCTGTCTGTCTGTCTGTCTCTGCCTCACGCTCTGTCTGTCTGTCTCTGCCTCACGCTCTGTCTGTCTGTCTGTCTCACGCTCTGTCTGTCTGTCTGTCTCTGCCTCACGCTCTGTCTGTCTGTCTGTCTGCCTCACGCTCTGTCTGTCTGTCTGTCTCACGCTTTGTCTGTCTGTCTCACGCTTTGTCTGTCTGTCTCACGCTTTGTCTGTCTGTCTGTCTGTCTGTCTGTCTGTCTCACGCTCTCTGTCTGTCTCTGTCTCACGCTCTCAGTCTGTCTCTGTCTCACGCTCTGTCTGTCTGTCTCTGTCTCACGCTCTGTCTGTCTGTCTGTCTGTCTCACGCTCTGTCTGTCTGTCTGTCTCTGCCTCACGCTCTGTCTGTCTGTCTGTCTCTGCCTCACGCTCTGTCTGTCTGTCTGTCTCACGCTCTGTCTGTCTGTCTGTCTCTGCCTCACGCTCTGTCTGTCTGTCTGTCTCTGCCTCACGCTCTGTCTGTCTGTCTGTCTGCCTCACGCTCTGTCTGTCTGTCTGTCTCACGCTTTGTCTGTCTGTCTGTCTGTCTGTCTGTCTCACGCTCTCTGTCTGTCTCTGTCTCACGCTCTCTGTCTGTCTCTGTCTCACGCTCTGTCTGTCTGTCTCTGTCTCACGCTCTGTCTGTCTGTCTGTCTGTCTCACGCTCTGTCTGTCTGTCTGTCTCTGCCTCACGCTCTGTCTGTCTGTCTGTCTCTGCCTCACGCTCTGTCTGTCTGTCTGTCTCACGCTCTGTCTGTCTGTCTGTCTGTCTCACGCTCTGTCTGTCTGTCTGTCTCTGCCTCACGCTCTGTCTGTCTGTCTGTCTGCCTCACGCTCTGTCTGTCTGTCTGTCTGCCTCACGCTCTGTCTGTCTGTCTCACGCTCTGTCTGTCTGTCTGTCTCTGCCTCACGCTCTGTCTGTCTGTCTGTCTCTGCCTCACGCTCTGTCTGTCTCTGCCTCACGCTCTGTCTGTCTGTCTGTCTCACGCTCTGTCTCTGTCTGTCTGTCTCACGCTCTGTCTCTGTCTGTCTGCCTCACGCTCTGTCTGTCTGTCTGTCTCTGCCTCACGCTCTGTCTGTCTGTCTGTCTCACGCTCTGTCTGTCTGTCTGTCTCACGCTCTGTCTGTCTGTCTGTCTCACGCTCTGTCTGTCTGTCTGTCTCACGCTTTGTCTGTCTGTCTGTCTCACGCTTTGTCTGTCTGTCTCACGCTTTGTCTGTCTGTCTGTCTGTCTGTCTGTCTCACGCTTTGTCTGTCTGTCTGTCTGTCTGTCTCACGCTTTGTCTGTCTGTCTGTCTCACGCTTTGTCTGTCTGTCTGTCTGTCTGTCTCTGTCTCACGCTCGGTCTTCTGTCTGTCTGCATCATGCTCTGTCCGATTGTCTGTCTGTCTGACTCTCTTATGATCCATCTGTCTCTCATGCTTGCCCGCTCTGTCTGTATGTTTGTCTGTCCCATGTTCTGTCTGTCTCTTATTCTCGGTTTGTCTCATGCTCTGTCTGTCTGTCTGCCGGACTTCACCTTTGTCTCTGTTTTTTTCTCTCCCTTGTCTGTTTGTCTCCAGTTTTCTCTGTCCTTGTCTCTTCCCGTCCCTTTTTCTCTCTCTCTCTCTCTCTGTAGATGATAAACCTTTAGTTTATACCATTAATTGAAAACACTCAAAAGATTAAAGACATTTAGGAATGAAACACACACACACACACACACACACACAGCTGTGTAATACGGCAACAGGAGAATATTATTCACATCAATCACACAAAGCACACTGAGCTTTAGTCTAGACGTGCCCTGTGTGTGTTTGTGTGTGTTGTAGGTGTGTCTGTACACTGAATGCAGTTCTATAACAAAGGGATGATCTCTGCATTGATGTGGTTCAGACATTTAAAGTGAAGTTATTTTTGTTTCTGCTGATTGTTTGCTCTGGTAAGCACGTGTGTGTGTGTCTGTTTAAAGACATGTATGTTTAAGAGTCATCTCGGTTATCTTTTGTTATGTTAGTTAAAGCCTGCCGTCATGAATCAGCATCTCTCTCTCTCTCTCTCTCTCTCTCTCTCTCTCTCTCTCTCTTGTTCAGTCTGACTGGTTGCCATGACGACAGAGGCGGGGTCAGAGGCGGAGGTGAAGACGGATCCGGAGCCGGAGGAGCAGCAGGTCGAAGCCCCCGGAGAGAGCGCGCAGAACCCGGACACGGAGCCTCAGCCCGCTTCGGAGAACCCTGAGGTAAAGTGACGCCGTTCTATTGGCTCAAATCGGTCACATGACCACCTATGATGTCATCGCTGGGTTAGTCTATCCAACTTGTAGATATTATAGTGCTTGCGCTGACTCCTGTCTTTACAGGACGCGAAGGCGGAGCCTGTCGAGCCCACAAGCCCCTCCCCTTCCAGCAGTCAGAAGAAGGACAAGGGCATCTCTCGCTTCCTGCCCTCATGGGGCAAACGGCAAAAATCCCTCAGCCAAGTGGAGTCTAAGGACACGCCCACTCAGACACAGGAAGAGGAGGAGCCTAAAGGAGAGGGCGCGGCACCCGAGAGGAAAGACGAGCAGAACTCGGTGTGCAGCACGGAGACGCAGGTGAGAGGTCGCGACCTTTTAACTCCCACTGGTTTTGATAGCAGATGATTTGATACCATAAGTGTGTGTGTGTCTGTGTGTAGCCAGCGAAAGAGGCAGAGTCTGAGAAGAAAGGCGGAGACGGAGAGGACACCGCCGTCGTGATTCCGCACAAACCGAAGGTGAAGAAGATGAAGATGGTGGTGTGTCATGTGACCCTGCTGGACGGGAACCAGTTCCAGTGTGAGATCGAGGTGAGTCGCCGAGTGTGTGTGTGTTTATTTAGGTAAGGAGTCTCTAGTGTTGGCCCTTTGTTCCCAAAAAGAACTGAAGCTGTTAGAATAATTAATAAAAAAAAAAATTTAAAAAAAGTTTCTGAAAAGGTTCTTGCAAAATATTTCAAGACTAAAAGTTTCCCGAATCAGTTTTTTAAAAAGTTTCTAAAAAAAGGTTACTTACACATTTCTAAGAACTTTCTTGAGATTTCCCCAGAATCCCCAAAAAAAAGAGTTACCTTGGTTCTTAATGAAGGTTCCCATGGTTCTTGATGAAGGTTCCCGTGGTTCTTGAAACACAAACCAGGTTAACCTGGTTCCTGAAAAGGTTCCCAATCACATCCATAAATGTTATGAAGTAAAACAGTTCCTGAACCAGATCCGCTGGTCTTAAATGCAGTATGAATTTATCAAAAGCATCCTGAGCTCGAAGACGTATGTCTAAACTTTTAAAAAGATCCTTGAAAGGGAAGTTCTTCCATGCCTCATAAGGTTCTTGAACAGAAATTTCTTGAACATAAAAAAAAACAACCATAAGAGTTCCTGGTTTTGTAAAACGGTTCCTTGTCTCCTGAAAAGGTTCCTAAATTCTAGCAAAATTTCCTAAATGAAGAAACGTCTATGTAAGGTGAAGCATTTGCTGGGTGACTGAAATCTAGCAAAAGTTTCTAAACGTATAAAAACAATTCCACGAGTTCTTTAAAACGTAGTCTCTGAAAGCAAGTCCTGAATTCATCGAGTTTCATTGGGTTTGTAAAAATGTTCTAGAATGCTTTGAAACTGATCTGAACTAAATCAGTTCCTGTGGTCTTGAAAGCAGTAGAAAATCCTGAAAAGGTTCCTGAGCGCTTACACATTTTGTTTTGCTTGAAGTTTTCTGTGGGGGAAATTTTTTTATTCTGTTTTCTTGAAAAGGTTCCTAAGCACTTTCTTAAATGAAAGAAAGAAAAAAAAAATATCCTAAGAGTTCCAGCGTTTCCTAAGACATTCCTTACCTCCTGAAAAGTTTCCTTATCAAAGTAAAAACCTCCTAAAACAGGGTTCCCAATGAAGTTCCTGAGTTCTTGCACAAAATATACTGAACAGAACATAGTCCTTGAAATAGTTGTATGGGTTCCTGTGGGGAGAAAAAGTTACTGTATGCCTTGAAAGGTTCTTCAAAAATCTTCTTGAAAAATTCCAATAAGGCTTTGCAGGTTTACTGAAAGCCGTTGGAAGGCTCCTGAAAAGTTTCCTGAGCAAGTGCAGAATTTTCTAAAAAGTCCTAAAAAGAGTAGTTACAGGAATTGTTTCCTCTTGAAAGACGATCTTTCAGGAAAATCTACAATGATTTCATAAGTTGATACTTCTTTTTTTTTTTTTTTTTAAAAAGAAAACGAATTTATTTAAGATTGCACCAACAGCAGTTCCTGGGTTCTTGCAAAGGTTCCTAATTAGCTACAAGACATTTACCATTAACAATGTTTAAAAGTTTCTTGTTTTTGTCTTGTTGTGTTGTTAATGTTTGTGCTATAATTTTCATAAAATTGTTTTATCCCAGTTTATCTAAGTTTGTTGCGGTGTTGTACACAACACTATGGTATTTGTTTGTGTGTGTGTGGGCACAAGGACACAAAAGAAAAAAGATGAAAGAGCAAGAGGTAGGAAATAACAGCATGCCACTACACGTCTTTATCACTTAAATCAGCAGTGGCCACGCTAAACCCTTCTGTGGAATGATGAACTTTAACACTGCTTTTGATTCCCTGAGACTTAAAAACAGTTCCAGTTCCTGAAGTGTTTCCTGGCTGCTAACGAATGTTTTCCAAGTTGTAAAAAGATTCCTCACAACATATGTGGGTTCCCGGTCAAGAGGGTCCTGGGTTCCCCCCAGAAAAGTTCATAGGTTCCTAAATAAAGTGCCTAAGACCCCAAAAACGTCAAAGTCCCATAAAAATAAAGTGCTTAAGCCCCCCCGTCCCCCCACCAAAAAAAACAAAAAAAACAAATAAAGTACCAAGTCCCCCACAAAAGATTTTCTGCCTTCAGAAAAACATTTCTGGGTTCTTGTATGTTCATGGACTCCCAGAAGTTGTTCCTGGGTTTCCATAAATGTGCTGGCGTTCCCCAAATAAAGCTCTTGAGTTCCCCAGAAAAAGTTATTTGTTCTTTGTAACTGGGTGATGTCCAACAAACATTCCTGGGTTCCCATAAAAAAAATGGGTTGCAAAAAGTTCCTGGTTCCCCAGAACAGTTCCTGCATTTTTATTAGTTTGATTGGAGCTTTCAAAGTCTTATCCTAAGAGTGCCTGTGTTTCTGAAGGCATTTATTTCACTTTATTTAAAGATTAAAACTCCAGAGTCTCCTTCTGAATATGACATTTGTATTTCTGTACTGTATTTACAGTGCTGTGTGTGTGTGTGTGTGTGTGTGTGTGTTTGTTCCTTGTCCCTTGTTTATCATTCATCAGCTTTGTCTGATTCATTGTTCTTTTTGTGTATGTATGTGATGAGGAAGTTTATTATGGTTGAATGCATGCCCCCCCTCCCCCACTTCTGCATTTACACTTTGTCTTGTGTTTCTCAGGGGGGGCGTGGCCACACTTGATCATTATCTGGTCACATGACAATAACATTGTAGCCTGTGCTGAAAACTGCAAACTCAAAAGCTTGCCTAAAACCCTCACGCATGTTACTTATAACGTCTGAGTTGTGCTTTAGACCGTCTCCATGTTTACTCATCTCTGATACAAGCAGTTGCCTAGCAACAAACAATAATGGTATACAAGCTGATCGACAAAAGGTTTTTCTTTAAAAAAAAAAAAAAAAAGTTTCTTAGCTCTTGCACAGTTTTCTAAACTAAACTGATTTCTTAGCATGTTTCTGGGATCTCGAGAACATTTTGAGCGACCTCAGGGCCAGGAAACAAATGTTTGGGTTTTGGACAAATAAATATCCAGAGTTCCTCCCCCAAAGAAATGTTCCTGAAAAGGTTCCTGAATACTTCAAAATGATTCTGGACGAACAAAAGGTCCCTAAAACCTAAAATCCAAATGTTGCTTAGCATTTTCCCCGATTCCTGAATGACTCCCTGTGATCTTGAGAACAGTTTGAGCTCCTGAAAAGCTGAAAAAGTCTCTGAAAAACAAAAAGTTCCACAATTCATAAAGAGATATCTGAATACTTTGAAGATTTTACTTTTCTAAAAAGCTGTTCCTGGGTTCTTGAAAAGATTCCTGAAGGCTTGCGAAATGTCCTGAACTTCAAAAGCAAACATTTCTAAGAGAGTTCCTGAAACTCCTCCAAAATTATTAAACCCTTTAATAATTTAAAATTATAACCCTTTAAAAATAAGAAAAGGATTAAATTCTTTAATAATTTGCATACAAATCAAATAGATCTCGATGTAAAATCATTAAAGGCCACTGTTGCTAAGCAACCACAAAATTAAACGATTTCTCTGTGCTTATGTTCCAACCAGCGAGCTCCTTGCTTACTGAAACAAAAAAAAATAAAAACGATGGGTTGCTCACTTGGAGAGCGTCATGCAGATGGCGAGTACACACGCTAACCCGCTCTGCTCAATGTAAACATAATAAACCACACGTAACGCTACAAAGAACATGCTAACATGAACATGCAAGAAGCTGTTGCTGTAGAAACCGGTTCGAGTTCGACTCTTCGTCTGGCTGCTGAGTGGAAACTCATTCATGACTGTTCTGTTTATGACAGACAGCAAAGGAAGTTGTAAACGGCATAATAATATTCTCTGAGTGTGTGTGTGCGCGAGAGAGGGAGAGAGAGAGAGAGAGACACATTGTTGGCAGGAGTCCTATACAAACATTACAGAATACAGCACTTTGCAGCATGTATATCACGTGGCGCGTCTTCACAATGTCAGAGTAATGATTATCTCCGAGACTGAGGACAGGACATCGGTCACTGGGCCGTGTGTGTGTGTGAGTGAAGTGCTTTTATGGGATTAATGAGGGTGCTGAGTTAGGAATTCGGTTACCAGCTGACATGTTTGTGAGAGAGATAATGCTAAACAGCACAGTCCCTTCTTCTGGTAGGGGATAGCTTGTCTTGACTCATCTTTGACTAGGAGTAGTGAGTGTGGTTATGAGTTGGAGAAATGGGCGTGACTTCATGTGGTATGAACCGCCAAGTGTCTTCGAAAGCAAAAGATGGTTGTGAGTTCCGGAGAGAGGGATGGACGGACGAAAACGGGGGTTGGCATCAGACTTTTGGGACAAAGGTTTATGACTTCAGGGAGACCGATAAGAGTGTGTACATTTAAGAGCTGTGTGTGTGTCTTTAGGTGGGAGAGATGGGCGTGTTCTCAGGGGAGCCTGGTGTTTAGTTGGCTTTGGCTAGACGTGGCTTTATGGACCTCTGATGATTTAAATGGTTTAAGGTAGGATGTGTTCACGTCTTCGAGGGAGACTGGTGTTGGGTGGTTTTTTGGTTGGATAGATGGGCGTGTCTTCAAATGAGCTGGTGGGACAGATGTGGGTCTTTAGGGGACACTAATGTTTAAGTGCTTTTAGATGGATGTGTCTTCAGTGTAGACTGATGTCAGGTGGGACAAATGGGCATGTCCTCGGGGGAAGACTGATGTTTAGGTGGCTTCAGGTGGGACAGATGCATGTGTCTTCAGGGACGACTGATGTTAAGGTGCCTTTAGATAAGTATGTCTTCAAGAAAGACTAATATTTATGTGGCTTTAGATGGGTGTATCCTCAGGGGTGACTGATGTTTAGTGGCTTCAGGTGGGAAAGATGGGTGTGTCCTCAGGGGAGACTAATATTTTAATAGCTTTAGATCTATTTAGGGGAGACTGATTGTTCAGGAGAGATGGATGGACATGGAGGTTGATATTGAACTTTTGGGACAGATGGTTGTAACTTCAGGGAGACAGATGGTCATGTGTACATTAAAGACAGGTGTGTGTCTTTCGATGGAATAAATGTTTAGGTGGCTTTAGGCGGAGACATGGGTCTGTCTTTAGGGATGACTGCTTAGGTGGCTTTAGATGGGCGTGTTTTTCAGGTACACTAATGATTAGATGATAGGACAAATAATCACGTTTTTATGAATAACTGATGTTTGGTGGCTTCAGGTGGGACGGATGGGCGTGTCTCTTTAGGGGAGAGTGATTGTTGAGTGGCTTCAGGTGGGACAGGTGTCTCTTCAAATAAGACTTAAAAGCAGGTGGAATCAGGTGAGACGGATGCATGTGTCCTCAGTAGAGACTAATATTTAGGTGGCTTTACATGAGAATGTTTTATGGGGAGCCTTATTTTAGATGGTGTGGTGACTGATGTTCGGTGGCTTTAGATTGGACAGATGGTCGTGTCTCCTGGGGCAGACTAATTGTTGGTGGTCTTAGATGGGCATGCATTTAGGGGAGACTTACATTAGATGGGAGTTTCTTCAGGGGAAATTGATACTGAGTGGGACAGATGAGTGTGCCTTTTAAAGAAGACTTGTAAGTAGGTGGATTCTGGTAGGACAGTTTTTGAGTCCTTAGGGGAGATGTGGGTCTTTTGGTACCTTTAGATGGATGTGGGTGGGACAGATGGGAATGACATTAGGAAAGACTGGTCGTTAGGTGGCATCAGATGAGACAGATGGGCATGTCCTCAGGGAAGACTGATGTTTACATGACTTCAGGTGGGACAGATACGTGTGTCTTTAGGGGAGACTGATGTGTAGTTGTCTTTAGATGAGCATGTCTTTGGGGAGACTGATATTAGGTGGCTTCAGAAGGGCTTGTCCTCTGGTGGGACAGATGAGTCGGCTGGAACGTTCTGACTTGGAGAGGGACGGATTTTGACATGGTTTTGTGTAGTCGGGTCACTGCAGGTGTGAAGGTTGGTTTTGATGATGTGATGCTTGAGCATGACCTCAAGTGGTGCAGGTGCCCTTGACTTTGAGTGGGACAGGTGGGTGGTGGCTTTGAGTTGGACAGATGGGCGTGGCTTTGTGTGGTATGGAGAGTTAGATACAGTTGTGTGAAACTAGTTAGCATTCTATTTTTCTGCTTGTAAAATCAAGGCCTCTATGAATATTATCTATAAACTTAGACATGTTGTTATGATTTGTCACATACAGACGGACCCTATTGTTTCTGTCTGCTGGGTCAGGCTAGTGTGTGTGTGTGTGTGTGTGTGTGTTATGGTTAGAGCTGAGTGTGCGGTTTGCTATTGTGGCCTCTATGCTGTTTTAACAAAACTCTTTTTGTTCCATTGCTTGTTCAAAAAAAGCGCTGATGCTTCACTAAAAGCTTTTGTTCCAGCCGATCCACCCGGAACACACACACACACACACACACACACACACTAGTCACTGATTAATCCTTGTTTAAGTGAATACAGACTCTTTAAAACACCTCATGCACAACACGAGAGCTTAAATAACCCCATGTATGTGGTGTACAGTTACCTCATCATTATTTCACTCTAGTGTGCAAGAGAGTTCAAGCCGAACAGGTGGAACAGGTGTGTGTGTGCGTTTGTGCGCGCGCGCGCACTCAGCTGTGATTTATTTTATGTTGTGTTGTGAAGTTTTCCGAACATTACAATGTTTCCTGCAGCGATGCATTTGCCTCACACACAGACTAAAACATGATGATTTCCAGACACTTGACAAACTGCCTGACGCACAACATGGGATTATTAGTCCTCCTTCAGTGGATGCAGTCGGTCTCCCATGAGTAGACGTGATTTAGTTTTTCTGCAGCGGATGTAATCGATGCCTCTGGAGTGAAAGTCGTTGGTTGTTTCTCGAGCAGACGCCACCGGTTTCCCTTGAGCAGGCACCGTTTCTGCGTCCTGAGTTGATTAGTCTCTTTTGAGTGGCTGTGATTTGTTTTTCTGTAAGTGGATACCAGTTACCTCACTTGTGTAAACTCTACACTCACTAGTCCCCCTATCACACATGGTGTGATCGGTCTCCTGTGAGCGAGTCAGTCATTCTTAAGTGGGTGAGATTGGTTTCCTTTGGGAGTACAGGCCATTGGGCACCCTTGAGTGGACATGACCATCTCTTGTGAGCGATGCTATTTGGCTCTAGACTACATTGGTTCCTTTTTTTGAGTAGACGCAGAAGGTCTCCGCCCTTTTTGGGTGGACACTTGGGGGCTCCCTCCCCTATTTTCCAGGGGTGCCAATGGGGTCCCACCTTTTTTTGGCGGACTCCAAAAGGGTTCCACCTCTTTTTTTGTGTATATATGTGTGTGTGTATATATATATATATATATATATATATATATATATATATATATAACGATAGACATTGACGGGGTCCCTCTAATTTTCTTTTTTTTTTTGCCAGATATTGATAGGTCCCTGACATTTTAGGGTCCTTGAGTGGACAATAATTGAGCATTTGCTGTTTGGTCAGGTGTTAGTTGATCTCTTTGAAAGGATGTGATTGGGTCTGTTTTTCAGATGGTAGGATGCATCATGTCTGTTCTTTTACTTTTCTTAATCTCTTTTGCCTTTTTTCTTTTCCACCCCTCATAATTCCGTCAAGTAACATTTAGACTCTTGTGGTGTTTCTTTCATAACACCATTACATCATAAAGTTTTAGAGAGGGGGAATGTCTTGGCCAATTGCAGTGCTTTGTGTCCTCACAGTCTCGTCCCAGCAGGCTGTGTGTGTGACGTCACTCTTCACTGGAAAACCCCAACAGTCCTCCTTTATCTGGGCCTCAGACTCAGTCCAAGAACGAAGCCTGTGCCTGAACACCGTGTTTATCACTCAGACTGTCTTCCTTAATCTTTGTCCATTTGTCCTCCAACAGTTATCCAACTCTTTCCTTCCGCCAGTATTCATCCCTGAAGACTTGTTTCAACACTGTGCCTCTGATCAGCATGGGGGCGTCCCTGCAGCATGCCTGTGTGTTTTTCAAGCTCATTTCTGAGCTCTGACATCTTCAGGCCCTCCACCCCGAACTGCAGCTGTGTGTGTGTGAGAGAGGGAGAGAAAGGGGCCATCAAAAGGGGTGTCTGAGAGATAACAGAGCTCTGTCTCTGTTCACACACACACCATCAGGGTTTAAACACAGGTCATTACATCCTACGCTCACATCCAGACACGTGACGACGAACACACCCTCTGGCTGAATCTGTTCTCGATAACTAGTTCAGGGACGTAATGATTTGTCCATTTCCATTAATCCCTGCAGTCTGCATGTGATCCGTGTGTGCATGCATACAGCAGAAGATCCAGCAGTCCAGTCTCATCAGTCAGGCTACAGTTAACCAAGCTAATTACTAACGTACCCGCTGTTTTTGTTTGGGAGCGCAAGATTAGCATCGTATTCACTCTGCTTGGTTTTGGACCGGGTAACATACCGTATGGGGTCACATAACCGATCCCAAGTTTTGCCCCGCCCACTTTATAGTTATGTAAAAAATTCTGCAAGAGGTCACGTCCAGGAGAAGCCTCCCCCCCCCCCCCCACACACACACACTTTTAAATTGATTGAATCGAGCCATGTGTTTGAAGCTTGTGTTTTCCTAATGCACTTAATTCTGCCAGGCCTAGTTCTGCCTCATCAATACAGCACTGCTTTTCCTAGAATCCATTAGCTTTGTGTATGAGTGTGTGTGTGTGTGTGTGTGTGTGTGTGTGTGTGTGTTTACCCATCCTTAATGGCCCTTGCCTGGTCTCGACTCTGCTCTCTGGTACAGCAGACTTTACTGATCTCTGAACCTCAGCAGCATGTTGGCATATTGGCCACGGAATACAACTCGATATTTAATAAAAAGAGCATCTACTTTTTATGTTTTACTTTGAACCATTAGAAAGCGTCCACCACCGGAGACTCCGTCCACTAATAAGGAGTTTGAGAGTCTTCCCGTGTGAAAGAGCTGTTACTATCGAAATGATAACGAAGGTTAACGTGTTAGAACTCCACTCGAGTGACCCGAGCGAATCGGTCACGTCCTGACTAAAGCTGTTGTTGTGGTGCAGAGAGGGCGCTGACACCGCAGACACTGCATCATTGTAAAGCCCGAGCAGCGGCCTTTACAGAAACATCGTTCCGACAGACGCCAACATCTGGCACCCGTCTACGGTCCGTCCCCGCGTCTGTTCCACTTCACTCCACTTGGAAATTGTACCAATGGCAATGTTTCCATAGCAACTAATAGCTAATAAAAAATAAAGTTTACTAACTTAAAGGTAGTGAACACGCAGCTAGCTGAAAACTTTCAAACAATGAACATACCGTTACCACAGAAATGGTTAAGTTCTAGAACCCGGCGTGTTATTTATAAACCTTTTAGCGATGTCCGTGGTTCTTAGCTAGCCAGAGCAGTATTTAGAATCGTCAGCGGCACTTCAGACGATCCAAACAAGTATTTGTACAGAACTTTACAATAAAATTACAATCAGAATATCTGTGACGCGAAGACGTCTGATTGGCCAAGCACGTTGACGTAGCTGATGTATTTTTGCGTCAGAAACGTAACGTAGCTGATGCGTGTGTGTGTGTGTTGCTGTGCAGAAACGAGCCAAGGGTCAGGTCCTGTTCCAGGAGGTGTGTGGGCACCTGAACCACGGAATACAACTCGATATTTAATAAAAAGAGCATCTACTTTTTATGTTTTACTTTGAACCATTAGAAAGCGTCCACCACCGGAGACTCCGTCCACTAATAAGGAGTTTGAGAGTCTTCCCGTGTGAAAGAGCTGTTACTATCGAAATGATAACGAAGGTTAACGTGTTAGAACTCCACTCGAGTGACCCGAGCGAATCGGTCACGTCCTGACTAAAGCTGTTGTTGTGGTGCAGAGAGGGCGCTGACACCGCAGACACTGCATCATTGTAAAGCCCGAGCAGCGGCCTTTACAGAAACATCGTTCCGACAGACGCCAACATCTGGCACCCGTCTACGGTCCGTCCCCGCGTCTGTTCCACTTCACTCCACTCTGGTCCGGTCTGGTCTTGTCTTGTCCTTCGCTCCGTCACGTCTGTCTCGAGAAATGTCGCGGTTGTGTGGCGTGGGCCGGTCCGGACTCGTTCCTTCTCCTCCGGCTCCACATTCCTTCATACACACACTGATCAAAGGCATAGAGGCGAGATAATCGCGTCTGTGTCTGGGGTTTTAGGCGACATTTACTCTCCTCATTCTTTAGAAGTCTCTCACACACGCACACAAAGCTGACTATCATTCCTACCGTAGTTTTCACCGCATTCCTACAATACGTGCTCCCTCCGAACTTCAGATCACTGGCAGAAATCTCACACGTTCGTCTGAATTTCAAATCTTCAAAATCTTCTGCTACGTCATGAAATTATGAAATTTTGTTAGTTAGCTAAAAATTTTTTCGTCAAACTGTAGATGAATATAAACTGTGGATGAAACTTTTTATAGTTGAAGAAAACAAAAAACAGAAAAAAAACAACAACGATATGTCACTGAGCAGGACACTGTCCACGAAAACGCTAACACAGAAGACTCCCTTTGTAGATATTTACGGAAACACCTAGTACGATTAGCTAGCAACTTCACATTCAATAATGAAGTGTTAGTTTTTTTTTTTCAGTGCACTTGGAAATTGTACCAATGGCAATGTTTCCATAGCAACTAATAGCTAATAAAAAATAAAGTTTACTAACTTAAAGGTAGTGAACACGCAGCTAGCTGAAAACTTTCAAACAATGAACATACCGTTACCACAGAAATGGTTAAGTTCTAGAACCCGGCGTGTTATTTATAAACCTTTTAGCGATGTCCGTGGTTCTTAGCTAGCCAGAGCAGTATTTAGAATCGTCAGCGGCACTTCAGACGATCCAAACAAGTATTTGTACAGAACTTTACAATAAAATTACAATCAGAATATCTGTGACGCGAAGACGTCTGATTGGCCAAGCACGTTGACGTAGCTGATGTATTTTTGCGTCAGAAACGTAACGTAGCTGATGCGTGTGTGTGTGTGTTGCTGTGCAGAAACGAGCCAAGGGTCAGGTCCTGTTCCAGGAGGTGTGTGGGCACCTGAACCTGCTGGAGAAGGATTACTTCGGCTTGAGCTTCAAGGACAACGCAGACCAGAGAGTAAGTGAGCCGGAATGTGCGCTAGGTCAGTTACGCGTTTTTAACTTTTATGTTTATGGGGACCTGACAACGTTCATGTGTTTGTTTGTTTTGTTTTTTTTTTGTTTTGTTTTTTATATATAGTGCTGGCTCGATCCTAATAAGGAGATCAAACATCAGATACGCAGTAAGTAGCTTCATTGAATTCATTACACACACACACAAACACATTTATGATGAATCACAGTGACCTAGATCGTCCAAATTGGGTCGTACCATCTCTTTCTCTCTCATGGGTTTAATTTAGTCTGTTTTAATTATAGCCACACACACACACACACACACACACACACACCACACATTACTCGGTGTAAGAACTCACTCAGTATTGTCCGTGACCTGCAGCTTGTGTGTGAGAGAAAGAGGTCACATCATCTTCATCATCATCATCGCTGGTCAGCTGAGTATTTGGTTTAAGAAATAGGAGCTGAATCAAACACTTGGGTTTCCTTTGTTGACTCGGCGTCGCCATAGCAACCGGAAGCTGTCAATCTCTCACACGCATGGGGTCTGGAAATCACATCAAATTTATACTGTACGTGTGTGTGTTTGTGTGAGAGAGAACAGGGACGTTACTATAGAGACCATGAGCAGGTTGATTACTCAGGATGGCACAGAGGTCCCATGTGGTGTGTGTGTTGATATATAACGTGTGTGTGTGCGTTTGTGTTTATCTGTTTTTCTCTCCAGACTCGCAGTGGCAGTTTGCGTTTAATGTGAAGTTTTATCCCCCGGACCCCGCGCAGCTCAGCGAGGACATCACCAGGTACACACACACACACACACACACACACACACACATCTTTATATGACCATGACATAGGCATTCATGTGAAAGGACTGTATTTGATCAGGTGGGTGTGTGTGTGAAAGAAAGAAAGAAAGCACATGTTCAAAAGCGCGCGTGTGTGTGTAGAATGGTAAGATAGAGCTCGTAGGGTAGAAACGCCTTCACATGGCATGATACGATGTTTCTGTCCCTGTAATGACTCAGCAGTACACACACACACACACACACACACACCCTGCTCCACCCATCAGTCTGATAAAAAGACCTAGAGTCAATAAAACAGCATATTTATTGAAAGGCAACTTTTTCTTTTTTTTATTGTGTGTGTGTGTGTGTGTGTGTGTGTGTGCAGGTATCTTCTGTGCCTGCAGCTGAGGCAGGACATCGTGTCGGGCCGGTTGCCGTGCTCCTTCGTCACCCTGGCTCTGCTCGGCTCCTACACGCTGCAGGCCGAGCTCGGGGATCAGGACTCGGCCGAGCCGCACGTCCACGCCGTCTCCGACTTCCAGCTCGCTAAAGAGCAGACCAAAGAGCTCGAGGAGAAAGTGCTGGAGCTGTACAAGTCACACAGGTCTCACACACACACACACACACACACACACACACACACACACGGATAACGTTCATACAAAAAGAAGAAAAATCTTGATGAAATGCTGAACTGTGTGTGTGTGTGTGTGTGTGTGTGTAGGGGAATGAGTCCAGCTCAGGCTGATATTAATTTCCTGGAAAATGCCAAAAAGCTCTCCATGTACGGTGTCGACCTTCATCAGGCAAAGGTAAGCTCCGCCCACACTCAGGGAAACCCCGCCCTTTCTCACATGTGACATTGATGTAACCACTGTGATATGTGACTGATGCAAACCACACCTACTGTCACATAACACACTGATGTAAACCCCGCCCACTGTAACGTGTGACATTGATGTAAACCCCGCCCACTGTCACGTGTGACATTGATGCAAACCCCGCCCACTGTAACGTGTGATGCTGGAATAAACCCCGCCCACTGTAACGTGTGACGCTGGAATAAACCCCGCCCACTGTAACGTGTGACGCTGGAATAAACCCCGCCCACTGTAACGTGTGACGCTGGAATAAACCCCGCCCACTGTAACGTGTGACGCTGGAATAAACCCCGCCCACTGTAACGTGTGACGCTGGAATAAACCCCGCCCACTGTAACGTGTGACGCTGGAATAAACCCCGCCCACTGTAACGTGTGACGCTGGAATAAACCCCGCCCACTGTAACGTGTGACGCTGATGTAAACCCCGCCCACTGTAACGTGTGACGCTGATGTAAACGCCGCCCACTGTCACGTGTGACGCTGATGTAAACGCCGCCCACTGTCACGTGTGACATTGTAATGTGACACTGATGTAAGCCCCCGCCCACTATAATGTGTGACACTGATGTAAGCCCCGCCCATTGTAACGTGTGACACTGACAGAAACCTTGCCCGATGTCCTGCCTCAGTGTCTCTGACATAAACCCCGCCCACTCTTACATAGCACACTGAGGTAAACCCCACTCATTGTCGCATGTGACAACGATGTTAGCCCCGCCCACCATCACATAAACTTATGTAAACCACACCCACTGTATCATAACACACCATGTAAACCCCGCCCAGTGTCACATGCGACTCTGACGTAAACTCCGCCCAGTGTCACATGCGACTCTGACGTAAACCCCGCCCAGTAATGGATAGAAAGGATAAGGGAAGCACGACAAGCGATGATGGAGAAAAGATGGAGATGAGGGTGGGATGGAAGAGTGGGCGGAGTGTAAGAGTGATGTTTAAAAGGATGAATAAAGATGGAGAAAGTGTGTGTGTGTGTGTGTGTGTGTGTTTTATTAGTGTCTCTTCGTCTGTGTAAATCTGTTCCATCCGTCAGAGGTAATGATTTCCTTCTGTTCCTTTTATATACACGCACACAGTAGTCCCCTCTCCAGTGCGTGTGTGTGTGTGTGTGTGTGTGTGTGTGTGTGTGTGTGTGTGTGGGGTTTGGAACACAGCCCCATCACAAACCCAACTCGGTCTACATCACCACAACTGTGACCTGCTCTTAACCTCGCACTTCCTAAGAGGAATCCTTCAAATGTAAATATGTGTGTGTGTGTGTGTGTGTCAGGACTCGGAGGGTGTAGACATCATGTTGGGAGTGTGTTCGAGCGGCCTGCTGATATACAAAGACCGTTTGAGAATCAACCGCTTCGCCTGGCCCAAGATCCTCAAGATTTCTTACAAACGCAGCAACTTTTACATCAAAATCAGACCGGGAGAGGTGTGTATATAAACACACACACACACACACACACACACATGTCTGAATATATCTTTATACACACAGCACTGAATGTTGACTGGTGTGTGTGTGTGTGTCTTAGGCAGACCAGTTCGAGAGCACAGTGGGATTTAAGTTGCCGAACTATCGCGCCGCTAAAAGGGTTTGGAAAGTCTGTGTGGAGCATCACACCTTCTTCAGGTAACACCCACTCAGGCCACGCCTCCTTCACCAAGACTGACACACACACTCAGGCCACGCCTCCTTCACCAAGACTGACACACACTCAGGCCACGCCTCCTTCACCAAGACTGACACAAACTCAGGCCACGCCTCCTTTACTGAGACTGACACACACTCAGGCCACGCCTCCTTTACTGAGACTGACACACACTCAGGCCACGCCTCCTTTACTGAGACTGACACACACTCAGGCCACGCCTCCTTTACTGAGACTGACACACACTCAGGCCACGCCTCCTTTACTGAGACTGACACACACTCAGGCCACGCCTCCTTTACTGAGACTGACACACACTCAGGCCACGCCTCCTTTACTGAGACTGACACACACTCAGGCCACGCCTCCTTTACTGAGACTGACACACACTCAGGCCACGCCTCCTTTACTGAGACTGACACACACTCAGGCCACGCCTCCTTTACTGAGACTGACACACACTCAGGCCACGCCTCCTTTACTGAGACTGACACACACTCAGGCCACGCCTCTTTTACTGAGACTGACACACACACTCATGCCACGCCTCTTTTACTGAGACTGACACACACTCAGGCCACGCCTCTTTTACTGAGACTGACACACGCACTCAGGCCACGCCTCTTTTACTCATATTAACCTTTAATTAAGATTGTGTGTGTGTGTGTGTGTGTGTGTGTGTGTGTGTGTGTTAGGTTGACGAATCCCGAGCAGCCCACTAAGTCGAAGTTCCTGACTCTGGGTTCTAAGTTCCGTTACAGCGGGAGAACCCAGGCTCAGACCCGACAGGCCAGCTCTCTGATCGACCGACCCTCTCCTCACTTCGTCCGCACGGCCAGCAAACGCAGCTCACGCAGCCTCGACACCGGTATCTCACACACACACACACAGTATGCAAGTCAATGTGTGATCTATAGAAAGAATTAAAAGAAGAGATGAAAGAAATTCAGGATCAAAGAGAATAGTAAAGATAAAAAGGAAAATGAAAGAAACATAAGAACAAAGAGAAGATTATAGAAGAAAGAAAGAAAGGACGAATAAATTGCGTAGGAAAAAAGAAAGGGAGAGAAGGTAAGGCTTTATATTCACACAAGTGTGTGAGTATACACGGAGACAGAGGACATTTTAAAGACTTGTCTTAAGGATGATGGACAGAGTGAGACACAAAACGAGTGCACACCATTCCAGGTTCCTCCTCTAATCCTGTTAAACCATGTGGTAGTCATCCTTCTTTAACGCTAGTCAGGTTGTTAGCTCCTGGAGAATCACACTGACACACATGCTCTGAGCTGGGCATGACACACACACACACACACACACACACGGATCGCTGAATTTGTCCCTGGCTTGTGTCACATGATCGCTCGTCTGTGTCACAGCTCAGATCCGGAGCGCTGACCTCGTTATTTTCTCAGCATCTGTTCATCAGCAGCACTGTGCATCCCTGAGGAGGAGGAGGAAGAGGAGCGCCACCTGGTGGCCTCTCGCAGTGTTACACCACACAGCTCGATCATCACAGTCTGCTCCACATTTATGAATAAACGCTGAGCACACCTTAATCGCACATCTGTATAGACACTGTCTGCGCCGCACATCTGTACAGACACCGTCTGTGCCGCACACCTCGATTAACCCAATGGTGTACACCACACATCTGTATAAACCCTTTTTAAACAAAACATCTGTATGGACAGTTTATACATACATTCCATATTTGCGCCACAGTGTCCATACAGATGTGCGCGCATCTATATAAACTGTCTATGCCGCACATCTGTATACACGCCACCTGTACCACGCACACCTGGATGAACTGTCTACACCACACATCTGTATACACCGTATCTCCACCTTCTTAATGATGTCAGTGACTTTTGACCCATATCCTTCACAGCTTTAGTGAGCGATCGTGGCCACGCCCCCGGCGAGAACGGTCGGGACCCCGCCCTGGATCTCTCCTCCGACTCCAAGGTGAGGAAATTCATCCCGTACTCTTCAACCCGCACGATTCTCTTCACAGGTTATTAAGGAAGGAGTCATGACGGAGTGACTGTTTTGTACAATGATTATGATGATGTGTATTTCCTTTTGTGGTGGTGTTGTTTTTTTTTTATGTTGTTCGTTTGATAAACCCAAAATTGTTACAACCGAAGATGAGTTTCCCATCATGCCCCTGTTTGGCGACTCCATCTCCGACGTCGTGTTTAGGTCCTCACATCGCCGAACGCTCGGAGCAAAGATCAGCTCCGTGAGGCTCGGCTGATCAGCGTGTGTAGGGAGCGTCGCTCGCACCCGACGTCCTGCTTTCACCCCGACGGAGCAAAGCTCTCGTCGTCTTCCTGTTCGGCTCCTCTCACTTCTTCTCTTTCTTACCTTCTGTTACCTTTTTCTCCCACTCCCCTTATTTCTTCTCTCACTCACTGCTCCGCATCACAGGGCGGTGTTTATATTGGACATGCTTTTCCACAGCAGAGGGGGGAAGAAAAATGAAAAAGAGAGAAGGAAGGAAAAGTATGGGAGAAAAAGTAAGGAGGCAAGAAAAGCAGCGTGAGAAAGAAGGACGGGCAATGCAACAAAACCAAGAACGAAAGAAAGAACAGAGGAGGAGGAAAAGGGAAAAGGTGTAAAAGAACGAAAGGAGAGAAGTGAAAGTTTAAGAGAGGATACAAAGAAAGACGAGTAAAAAAGAAAACAGATCTAGCAGGAACACTGGTTCTAATGTTACTGGTTGTAGATGTAAACCCCTTCACCCCCGACACACACACCTATTCCACCTCCTTATCCTTGTTGTCCTCCACCACACACACACACCCACCCACACACTTATCCCTTTATAATCCTCTTCCTCTCTGTGACCTTTGCCCCCCAACAGTCTGTCTGACTAATGCGGTGTTTCTCTCCTCTTCTTCCTGTAACATCATTTCAACTTTTCATCAAACACTGTTGTTCTGTCGTTTTTTTTTTTTCTTCTGTTCTGTCACTTCTCGTTCACCCAGTCGCTCTTCATGTTCCCGTTCTTTCCCTCCTCCTCGTCCCTGTCCTCACTCCCTCCCACCCTGGACACCATCTCCGAGCTCGACGTCCTGTCCGACGTCTCGGAGGATGAACCCGAGCTCGAACCTGACCTCGACCCCGACCTTGACCTTGACCCCGACCTCGACCTTCCCGTAGAACCCGAATCCAACCCTGATGGCACTGACCCCGCCTACTGTACCGAAGAGAGCATGCCTGCTTTTGCCCCACACCCTTCTTGTGTTCCCGCCGAGCACCACGCACGTCCAGGCTCCTCCCTCCTGGCCTTGTTTAAGGGTGCGCTCTTGCTGGACGGGGACGGCTCCATCGCACTGCCTTGTCCTTCCTTCGTGCTCATTTTTGCCGTCTTTCTTTCTGCCTGCCACTCGGTGGTGCTCTCTCTGGCACTCGCGCTCCCCCTGGCGGTGTCCCTGTCCTACCTCGAGCCCAAAGCCCTTATCCGCTTCTGGGTTGCTGAGGTCGGCGCAAGGGACATGACGTCTCAAGAGGAGACGTGTGACCCGGCCGCCTAAACCCACCCTCGATCTCTTTCCTCCATTACTCCACGACATCCATTGCTTAATCATGCTATGCACAGTGGTAGATTTGTAAAAATAGCACTTATCCCTCCTCCTCCTCCTCTTCCTTGTCCTGCTTGTAAATGGATTTTCCCAGCATTCCTGAGAGGGTCTATTTATAGTTCCTGCCCTGCCATCCTCGTTGACCCCATTAGCGAAGCGCAGAACTCGGACTGCTCTCGCTGTGGACGCAGAAACTCTTTTAATAGACCTGTCCTCTGATACAAAACCCGGCAATTCAGGCACAAGGGAAACGTGCACAGGGTCCCATTTACACAAACCACGTTAGAGAGCGTTATGAGGACATGCTCGCTGGGGCTGATCTTTGATTTTCCAAACGGTAGAAGTCTGTCTTGCTTGTGATACCCTCCTACAAACTAAATATCAAGTGTAGCACAGATTCAGTAGTCATATACATCGCGTAAAACTTTAGGAGGTGGAACCTAATGGACGGAGTTATACCAAACAAAAACAATGCTTGTCTAACGTGGCCGCTCTCATTGCATCCCAGTGCTTGATTAACCCCCGTCTCATATATTTATTTATTTAACTATACATATATAAAAATTCTATTGAAATTATTAGTAGACGGGTAATACATCTTACATGCACGACACCAAGCATCGAATACCTCGGAATGCACGCTCATCACTTTTGTCCAAAGCAGCTTGTGGACCCACTCTGACATATAATCGTTAACTTGGCGCATTTTTCTTTCTTTGTTGTTGTTGAAATCATGTCTACCTACGTAGTTTTTCTCTGGCGTCTTTCCCAAGAAGTAGTCTGGAAAACGAGACCCCCACTGTTGCGTTACGCTCACATGCCCCGCCCCTTAACACTGACTAGCCAATCCCTGAGCTCGAGTCATTTCTTTCTTCTCATGACCTCATTTTTTCTTCGGAAATGTCAGGCCTTTCCATCATCCATTTCACGTTTTTTTTTCCCTTCTGATTGAACCGTCCATCATTTCCACCAATCAGATTCCGCAGGTGGAAGAAGGGGCGGAGCCTGTGGAGGCCAGAGCCGGAGAAGTCGGTGCTGAACTCGTAGCTGAGGTCTGCTGTTTACCTTCCCAGCATGCATCTTTTTCTCTCTCTCTCTCTCTCTCTCTCTCTCTCTTTCTTTGAGTGTGTGTGTGTTTGCAATCTATTCACCAATCCAAAGTGAAATAAAAAACTACTAACCCTTCCTTTTCTTTTTGTTTTGCCTCCAATCGTGCTCCCAGACTGGAACAGATGGAGCTGATTCCTCCGAAACCAAGGTTCATTTAATCACCGCTGTGATTTAAGACGCTCGTTCAATCCTGTTCGCTTTTCTGTTCATCTCTGTGGGGTTCTTCATGGTTCCTGTATATTGGTTCTTGTTTGTAAAATCTTGATGTGATTTTGTGATTTATTTATAATTTTTTGGTTTGTGGATGATCATATGGAGGTTGATGTGCTGGTGTTTGTTTGCTGCTTTATTGTGAAATGAAACAGAAACCCGTCCAAACCGTAGCAAAAAAAACCTAAAGCCTCTCACAACCAAAGTTTTATATATATATATAGTTTTGGTACCTCAGCATACGAATGTTTAAATTGTTTTTATATGCAAAAAATATGAGGATAGTGTTGGAAGTAGGTAATATTGGGAATACCTTTGGGTCCGGAATGGATTATCTGTCTTTACATTATTTCCTATGGGACAAACCGTCTCGCAATACAAAACATTAAATGATTCTGTTTAAACACAAAAGAATGGTGACGCGTAACCGGATTGATTCCCCGTCCCAATACTAATGTGTATATGTACGTATATGTAAATGTAGGTTTTTTTTGTTTTGTTTGTCTTTTGTTTGTGTTGGGTTTTTAAAGTTGGAATTAGCAAAGCCATTAATCTTCTGAAATTCTTTCTAAAAAGATGACAGTATTTCTGTTCAGAAGCCCGAGGCGGTCATGGGCTTTAAAATGAAAACACTAACCACACACTAAAATTGGAAATCTGTATTATAGCAAGAAGCAGCACACACACATGCACGGTTTGGACGGGTTTTTTTTTTTAAACTGCATTTGGGTTCGGACTGTTCACACACTAATTGTTTTGTTTGTTTGTTTGTTTTTCTTCATTCATGCCAACCTTTTTTTTTTCTTTTGTTTCATGGTTTGTCTGGTTTTTGTTTTTGACTCTGCAGAGCAAGCTGAGAGTGCAGGGAGAGAATATTTATGTCAGACATAGCAATCTAATGCTGGAGGTTCGTATCTCTGACATCAGACGGGAGGGGTGGGGTGGGATTGGGGTGGGGGGGACAGGCTAATTATCCTAAAATTAGCTTTTAAATATGCAGGAAAATCTAAATATCCAGTTTGTGCTGTGCTCTCGCTCTTCTGAGCTGCCCTTCACTCTCATTCTGTGTGTGTGTGTGTGTGTGTGTGTATATGTGTGTGTGTGTGCGCGCTCTCTTGTGCATGGTGTCATGTGTGTGAAACGTATAAAGTACAATTTTTATTTTTTATTTTATTTTCTTTTAACCAGACTAATACTTTTACTTTTTACTTTGTTGTGTGTGTGTGTGTGTGTGTGTGTGTGTGTGTGTGTACTAAACATTACTGATTACTAATTGATTTGATCCTGAGTGAAACACACACAGGAAATAATCCCCTTCACTAATATGAGACAAATAATACTTTTAATTCGTCCCGTTTGCTAAATTCAAGGAAACATTTACAGGAATGGGTGATTTCATTTACAGGGTAAAATTGTACAGTTAATTTTTTTTTTTTTGGTTTATTTGTGTTTTTATTTTAAGTCAATCCAAATTGACTACAATATAAAAAGCATAGGCATAAACAAACCTATATATGCCTTTTATTATAATTTTTTTTTATTGGACAAAATTAATTTAGTAACAAAGAATAAGAATAAAACGAAAAAAAATAAAGTGTAGAAAAGTGAGGTGAAGGAGAGAGAATGTAAGAAAGTCCTAAATATAAGAAACAAAAGGGGCAGATGTTAGGAAAAATATAATACAAGTGTAAAACATTATGGGAAAAAAATGTGTTTAAAAATGTTTTTTATGCATTTGAAAGAAATAAAACAAATTAATGTTTAGTAAAAAAGTAAACGCACAAAGCCATAACACATTAGAAGGACAAAAGATGGATCCACAAGGGGGGAAACAAGCGTACAGTAAAAAATAAAGGAAGAAAGAAGAAAATAATTGTTATACAATTCATTCATAAATGTAAAGTGTGAAGAATGATGGGCAAAAGAATCTGAACATGGCGAAAAATAATGGCAAGAGAAAAAAAGATGACATGTTGAGGGACTGAAGTTATTAAAATAAAAAAGCAAAATGAAGGAAGTTGGAAAAGGATGTACGAAGGGCAATAAAGACTAGGAAGCATAATAATACAGATTCAGAAAAAAAAAATAAAGATTTAATAAAATCAGAAATGATAGAACTAAATAATAGATGAGAGACAAAAAATACCCAAAGTGACAAGATTATCGCAATGTATTCTGTTCTCGGTGTGGCCACTAGGTGGTGTGAACTTCTCAGGGGAATTCGAGTGGATTAGACCTCACCCGTTACCCGCATAGGTGCTGTGTGTGTTTCACTCTCGAGTGTTTCAGCAACTACTCTGGGGGGATGGGTAATACCTGTAAAGCCTCGTCTCACTGCTGTCCCACGTGCGGGACGGACATCGCCAGGTCCAAAAGGGGTGGAGCTTAAGTTACATTTGATTTCTTGATCAGGAAGTCAAAGTGTAAGTCGTCCTGGATAAGAGCGTCTGCCAAATGCGTAAATTTAAATAATCGAACTAGCACAAAACTTACTATATAAGCTGGGATCGTTACCTGAGCGCATCTCGGCATGCTTTAGCTAGCATGATTGTGTTTTCTGTTTTTAGTAGCTGTGATATAGCGTAGTAACGCCACATCGACATTATCATACAAAACATTGTAGCTCGATAGACTAGACTAGACTATATAAAATGTATGTTAGTTTCCATTAAATGGACTGTTATTGTCTACCTGAGACCATTACCCTGGTTAAACTCTTTACCCATCTCTTCATCTTTATGTTTAACTACTTTAGCTGGCAGATTAGCTGTTTTCTTAAGGGGATTGAAAGAGAGATTTAGGGAATTGATCACAAATTGAACAGCTGAATCAAGGAACAAAGATTCAGGAAAGAATCCTTGTTTAAGAATAAATGCATACAGATAGAAGTATAGAATTCATTGTAAGAGTAAAAAAAAGTAATTAATAATTAAGTCCCAATGGAATAAAAGACAGACTTGAGAAAAGAAAGATGTGCAAAGGAACAAATAAATATGAAGAAACAATAAAAAAGTTAAAAGAAGAATAAGTAAAAAGCAGAGGGTTGTAATAAAAAAAATCACAAAAAGGAACTAGTAAAGAAAAAATGTTGAAAAAGAGAAATGATGAACGTGATAATTAGATAGGAAGGAAAGTGACGCTGGTTAATTTTGCATTAGATTAGCGATCAACTTCAGAAGCATGTCAGCTAATGTCCTACTTATTTATTAATGAATTGAAATTGAATTGGCTTAGAATGCAGGTCAGTAAAGCTCCGCTCCCTGTTGGCCCCAGATTCATGCTGTTTGACAGAATCTGGCCTTTTATGATGTTCCAGCAGTGAGGCATGGCTCATGCTAGATGACTCTGTATTCTTACACTAATAACGTGGATCTTGATTCCCCTTTCCTGTCTGCCGGTTGCCTGGGCAATAGGATCTGGATAAAACTCAGGAGGATGTTTTGAGGCATCAGGCTAGCATTAGCGAGCTAAAGCGCAGTTTTATGGAGGCGGCTCCGGAGCCCCGGCCCAGTCAATGGGAAAAGCGTCTGACGGGCAGCCCCGTCTCCACCAGCCTGCGCCCGCCCGTTCCAGGGGTACGTGTCTTTCTGTGACAGTCGACAAGCCTGCATGCAGCGCTCACTCTGCTGTTTCTATCTTCTTTTTTAAAAATATTTTTTTATGTGGCAGTCAGACTTGTTTAACTTATCTTCCCAGTCCATTTTATTCTCTATTTTATTTAATCTTTAAAACCTTGCAAGAATGAAATGCTTGCTATTGACTGTAAGCCTGTTGCCCTGGGAGGTTTCTTAAACAATCCCGACTGCCTCATGACCACATCCTGGTTACCCAAAGCCAGTCTTCCGCTTTTGATCAATGGTGGACAGCTTTGCGATTTTGACATTAGAGACTTTAAGCATGGAAGACTGCAAACTTGCTTCTTTTGGACATTGTTACTTGTTGGTCCTACGAGAAAACAGTTTGGTATAGTAAGCGGTATTTTTATGATACTATCCTGACAGTTATGTAACTAGAGCAACTCATAGTTAAGAACGCAAATCAGTATTAACACAGATTAATTTTTAAATGCCAAATTCATCCTCTAACAGTCCCACCACTTCATCATTGTAATCACCCTTGTTGCAGCCTAATAGTTGTTCCCTGCAACAGCTGTGCAACTACTATTTTCTGCTTTCAAGTAATCATCCTTCCCAACAGCCGATACCCCCAACAGTCATCCCATCTGACAGACCTCCCCACAACAGTTTTAATCCATTATTTCCCAACATTTTGCCTCAAGTCATCCCCTAAGTGAAATCCCATCCCACTTTTGCCAGCTGACATTATCCATTAGCGGTTGTCTTCAGCAATTCCACTGTCATAATGCCTCCGAAAGGCATCTTTAATTAAGCAACATTTGTCCCTCCAGCAATTGCCCTCCCCAGTGTTCAACATCCTTCCAACATTTGCCATCCCTATGACGGTTATCTTCCCAGCAACAGTCAATCCTCCTTCCTGTCCCTTCAATAGTTGTTATCCCTCAAGTCATCACCCCATCATTTGCTATCCTTCAACAGTCATCATCCCATTGTTTATCACTCAATAGTCTTCCGCCTATCTATTGCCACAACCAAGAGTAATCACCCCATCAGTTGTCGTCCCTTAACAATAACCACCCCATCAGTTGCCACCCATAATTCATCATACCATCAGTTGCCATCCCTCAACAGTTATCACCCCATCAGTTGCCATCCCTCATTAGTTATCACTCCATTATTTGCTACCACTCAATAATCATCAAACCATCAGTTGCCACCCCAACAATAATCACCGCATCAGTTGCTGTCCCTCAACAATAAATAACCTATTATTTATTTATCACCTGAATAGCCTCAATAGGCATCACTCCATTATAAGCCAATGCTCAATTATCACCCCATCAGTTGCCATCCCCCAACAATAACCACTCCATCAGATGTCACCCCTCAACAGTCATCACCCAACCAGCTGCCATCGCCCAATTCATCGCTCAATTATTTGCCATTCCTCAATAGTCATCACGCCATTAGTTGTTCCTCTAGGAATTCTTATACTTACATAGTTTCCTATCATTTTAATAGTTGTTCTTATAATAGTCATTGCCCAGCAGTGGTCCATGCTTAGAGTCTCTAGTTGTCTTCTCAGTGGGTGTTCTTTCTTGCTCATTTTGATCTGGGCTCAGCAGTCAGGGCCGTTTTCTCTAAAACTGTGTTCTGCATCTGATAATCTGCAACTTTTTTCATCCCAGCTGGGAGGATCATGCTATCTGATTGATGCTTTGCTTTGGATTTAAATTTCCCACTGTTTTCTTTGATGGTTGTCTTTCTTTTATTCTGCTCCATTTTTCCACTGTAACTTTTTTTACGTATTATTATTATTTTACTGCTTTATCATGTTGCTTTCGGGTGAAGTTCAGTGCCTGTGTTTGCAATGTTTTCTGTGTTTATTTCTGAGACAATCTTCACTTCATCGTTCGGGTCTTAATGATGCATTCCTTTCAACCTGGTTGTTCCATCACTTTCTTTACTCTTTTTCTGAGGGTCACCTGACTCTCGGTTGGTTCTTTGGGTTTATGATCAGGTCTCTTGGGTTCTTTTTAGCGGTTTAAGCGATTTTCACTTTCAGTCATGACGTCCCAGGGAACTAAAATCTTCAACTGCTTCTTAATGCACTTGGATATAATTTGCAAGTTCTGACTAACTGGTGACATTTCTCTGCTTTCTATGCAGGGCTAATCTTGTATAATCTAGCATAAACTGCAGCGAATGGAATTAGTGCGTAACGTGCATGACTGCTATGTGGACATTGAGCAGTCCTGACCCGTTCTTGGTTTGGTTGCTCACAGCGGGTCGTCAGTCAAGTGCTCATTAGAATATTAGACCACGGACACCCATCAGCAGACTTTTAACCAGCACTATCGTCGCATTACCTTTTTCATTTAAGGTCACATTTAATAATTTGCATATTGTTCCCTGGGATTTTATTGGTTACACTCTAGTTCTATCTAGTGGGTGATATAAACATGCATGTCTCTTAGTTCTTTGTCTGCATAACAGAAATGTGTTTTTGTTTTGGGAAATTGAACAAGCTAAATTTGTTCAAATGTAATTACCCTTGAGTCTGAATGACTTTGTTTCTTGTGAATAATTGCGCCATACTTGTGAAATCGTCCAACAAACCCTTAATTATGTGTAATATTCAGGGCATCAGATTAGATCTGGCTTAGGTGCTGCGTATAGTTAGCATTAGCTTCTCTTCTTTAGGAATGCTATGGACCAACAGGTTTAATTCTGGAGCTGGACGCTTCTTTAAATACTTCATTGTTTTTGTTTTTTGGTTAAAAACATGTTCGAGTCCAGTTGCTCTGACTCCGATACTATTTATTGACCCGAATAACTGGGTCTTTCTCTGTCTTCCTTCTCCCTCTTTTTTTTTTGTCTTTTTTGTCTTTTCCTCTTTCCCTTTTGTCTCTCTGTGTCTGTGCATAGAGTTTAGAAGAAGAGCTCACCTCTCTGTTTTTGCGTAAAGTCTGTTTCTCTGGCTTGCGCAGTGGCGCGGTCTCTCCGGCAGATGGCGCTGTTGCTGCACGGTCCGAGGTTCTTTTCACCTTCTGGCACTAAACTTCCTCTTCACATGTTCTGTTTTCTCAGTCTCTCGCTCGCTCTCTGCCGCTTGTTATGTGCGATGGCTAACTCCGGTCGTTTGTCTTTTCTTTATTCTCCCCCTAAGTTTGTGTCTGAGTTTGGTCTCGTTTAGAAAAGCTCTAAATCGAAGCAAACTAATTAGGAGTGCCCATCCGAAAAGGCTTTTATGCTCTGATGATTAGCTTGAAACATTATTAGCTGCACTGTGCTGTATTCCACCGGTTCAAATCTTTTATAATGATAACAGAGAGACCAGACCGGACAAAACCTTTAAATAATCTGTTCTGAAAATCATACACATTTAAATTGTTTGTTCGTTTGTGTGCTTCTTCTCATCATTAAAAACCTGCTGGATGTGACATGCTTCGAGTAACAGTTGCCTATGGTTACCATTTATATTCCACAGATAAGCCCCGCCCACCTCGAGAGCGCCCTGTCTGACATCAGTGACATCAGCAAGGTGGTGTCTAAATGCAACCTAACACCAAGCTAACACACAGCTCACCTCAGACTTAACACACACTGCTTCATCCATCCATCCATCAGTATATCTAGTCGTCTATATGTTGACCCATCTATTTATATGTTTTTGCTTCTTAATTGTTTTTTTCTTTTCTTCAGTTTGTTTTGTCCATTAGTTTTTTTTATGTTGGTCATTGTTTCTGTTTTTTCTCTCCATCCCCTGTCTGTCTGTCTTTTTTTGTTTGTTTGTTGTTTAATATAGAACGAACAGAATTCAGGGCTTAACGGTCAGCCCGAGGTTATAGAAGTAGTGGAGGAAAATAAAAGCACGGATGAGGCCGAAGCAGACAAGCCCCAAAGCCCCGCCCCTGATGTGTCGGAAGTGGTAACTGCGGTTACCCAGAAAGCCCCGGAAGCCAAGGAAGAGGAGGTGGAGCCAGAGAAGAGCGGCACGTCAGAGAGCGAGAGCGAAGACGAGGCGGAGTATCACGCTCAGCTTCCCGCCTCTACAGATTCCACGCACGTCATCACGGAGGAGCCTGAAGAGGTGGAGCTTACCGAGGAAGTCGTCATAACCGCAGAGGTAGAGCCACAGTCGGTCCACTGCGAGCCCGTCAAACAGGAGGAGACGCAAGCGATCGCGGAAGAGGAAGTCTCCGGAAATGAAGTCATGGTGACCCTTAATGAGGCACCCAACGGTCACAGCGATGACCCCGAATCTCCGCCAGCTCCCTGCGCTATTGCTGAGGAACCTTGCTTCATCAACGGCGACTCGTCTCACGCGGAAACGGAGCGTGTCCCGCAGGTGATCTGTTGCTCGGAGGTAATTGCCTGAAAAGCACAAAGATGGCTGACTACGCCATCCTCCTCCTCCTTATCTTCATCATCCCTTCATCCTTGTCCTGCTGCCTTTCCTGCCTTTCCACCGGAGAACACATCTATCTCTTTCTCTTTTTTTTTTTTTTTACACTTACAAAATGGCCGCATGAAAGGAGCAAGTAATTAGCACGATGTGCCATGACGCATCTGTCCAAAGCTCACTTTTTATTCATATTTCATTGCTTTGTTTTTCCTTGGGGGCGGGATTTAAATTTGCTCATCATCTTAATTTATTATATACACCTAAAAACCTAAAGCACAAACGCGCACAGCAATTTGTTGATGTAGGGTGTGTCGTCACTGTGTGGTGAAAGCCGCCCGGACATTGAGGCATCCGTAAAAAACGTACAAAATACAATTTAGGACTGAAGAATTCCAGATTTTTCCAAGGAGCAGTAAACTTGAGGAACTTTCCTGAGTGAGAACGTCTCTGCGGCTTGTCTTTCTTGGGCCTGTAACCGCGATGTTACACAAAACATACGAGCGTCACTCCTGTAATTGGTGTGACGAAGAATTATATAATTGGCTAATCACGAATAGGGGAATAAAATGACAGGTACGATCTATGGGTTGTGTAGTTGTACCCGCTGTACGAAAAAAAAAGTTCTTGCCTCAATATCAAATACTGTAAAAGTTCCCGAAACTACTAGAAGACCAGATGAAGTTCCTTAAAAAGTTTCCCGCAGTAGAAATGTAGATGGTGTAGAGATGAACAGCATCGTCCTGAACATCATGCACAGGATGTTTGTTACTAGAACGTTCCTATTTTATTTTTGGAAACCCAGGAATTTAAACAAAATTTGGGGAAAAGCTTGGGCGGAGCTTTTTGTAATAAGTCTTGCTGATTGGTTAGCCTTGTACAACAATCTACTGGCAAGTTTCTAAATCTCGCTATCGAGTGTTGTTACACTTTGTTCTGCACGAAGCATCGTTTTCATTTAGGAAAGGTCCAGAACCTCGTGTGATCCCCCAGCCAATAGGAGATGATGTGGGGCGGAGCAACTTTGAATGAATAGAAATAGTTGCTTTTTGTCTACACAAACCTGTAACGCAAGCACGGATGCCACAATGTCCTTGTATATGCTACTTTAGTTTGAGCTAGTTTTTTCCCCTTTGATGTGCATGAGATTGCGCTTTGTGGTGCATGTTTTGGATCTTGGTGTGTGTATATATATATATATATATATATATATATATGCGCGTGTGTGAGAGCTTCTGGGGGATGACTGTGCAACCGATGGAGACGAGTCTGGATGACTCATCCGTCATCCCACTCATTCTCCAAACACTCACTGCTTTACCTGCAGGGAAGCGCTTCTGGTTTGGTTTATTCACAGAATCCAAACAAAACCTGCAATAAAGCAGAATCACATTGCAAACTGTACCAAAGTTCAGCATGAGATCTGTTTGCTTGCCTTTTACATTTTTTTTATTTTTATTTCATTTGGTCCAGCTTGCCATGACTGTTTGAATGCGCCAATTTGAGTTGATTTGCAATTTGAGTTTGAACGGAGTTCATTTGAGTTCATTTAATGTTTTGATCAATTTTGTTAGAAATGGATTTGAATTTGAGTTCATTTGAGTTTGAATTGCTTTAATTTAAGTTTAAGTTTAACCTCTCAGACTCAACTACTGTTATGTACATTGCAATTTGTGATGACTGTTTTTATTTATTCGTAGCTGTTAACTATAAGTTCAATCAAGATCTTTAACCAGGAAAAAGTTTGGCAAACAAATTATACCTAACAGTCCTCATATGAATATGGTACAAGGATATACTTTAGGCGGTGTAGTTGCTAGAAAATGTCATGTTCTTATACAAGTGCATTCGGGTCTCGAGGGGCAAAATTATTTTTGTTTGAGTTTGAATTGAGAGTTTTTTGAGTCGTTATTGATTCAAGTTGATTTGAGTTTACATTTGGTTTACTTGATCTAATTTATGTCTGATTTGATTTTCACTTGTAATTTATTTCCATTTCCAGTTTTAATTTGAGTTGAGTAAATTTGTTTTGAGTTCGACATAATTAGTTTTTCCGTATTTAACTGGGGTTATTTGAGTTCGCTTGAGTTCCACTCCTAAGATTCCCTTTAACTTGCATGATCACACCAAAGACCTCTAGTTTGCAGCTTCTGATCCTTCTTCCTTTCTTTCTTTCAGTTTGTTATAAAGCATGAGAATCCTCCGGCCATTTTGTTGTTGTGTGTCGATGTGTGTGCGCGCACCATGAGGGGTGGTGATTTGTTTTAGCGAAACACTGACTTTTCTCCCACTAATCCCGTAGCCCCCGGTGGTAAAAACAGAAATGGTGACCATCTCGGACACGTTCGCGGCTCAGAAGACGGAGATCACCACCAAGGAGGTTCCCATCGTCCACACGGAAACCAAGACCATCACGTACGAAGCCGCACAGGTACCGTCTCCTGACTGATGTGCACCATGTCTCAAGCCCCACCTACTGTCTTGTTTCTCATTTTTTTGGTCTAGTAAATTGTCAGTTTCTATCTCTAGTCTTGTTCTGATTGGCTGAGAGAGATTAATGAGTGTTCAGCTGTAATTTTTACGTGTGTGTGTGTGTGTTGGGGCAGTTGGACGGTGCCGGAGACGGCGAGCCCGGAGTGCTCATGACGGCTCAGACCATCACTTCAGAGTCTCTGTGTACAACTACGACTACACACATCACCAAGGTAACATGCGCTCACATACACACACACAGATTTAACATATAAAATATGAAACTAATTGCATTATGTTTGATTAACAGACACTAAAAGACGGGGTGTCGGAAACACGGATTGAGAAGCGCATCGTCATCACAGGCGACTCGGACATCGATCACGACGAGGTGAAAAACAGACACACACACACACACTTTTACTGAAGCGCATTGTACACAGTCTTACAACTCCACAGACTACATTAATCATGATATGACGATGTTCTTAAAGTGGGCGTCGCATTACGGGTTTGTTTCCATGGTAACAGCAACGTCCATATGGATTGCGACTAGCGGGCCATCAAAGCCAAAAACTTTACCTTGCTGAGAGACTCACTGTCTCCTAGTGTGAGATCCATAATTTTTGGCACCCTAATTTTATAGAATATGTTAAACTCTACAGTAATGTGAAGCATGGTGGTGGTAGTATCATGTCTTTTTATTAGATTTTTTTAAGGTAATTAATGATGGTGACAATCCATCCAAAGTGAGGGATATGCATCTGATTGGTTGATGAATTGGAACGGAAGCCCCGCCTCCTCTGTGAAGCCTTTTGTTTATGACGAACGTCGTAAGCGCTGGAGAAGTTCTGTTCGGGAATAGTCTTTATTTTCCCTCCAACACACTGATCCATGCACCTATTTCAAGATGCACATGTTGCTGGAGATGGCATCAGACTGTAACACGCACACATACACACACACACATACACACACACACATAAACACTCATCAGTGTGGAGGTGTGCATGTTGTAAAGCAGATTGTTGAGATTGGTCTGATTAGCCTGAGAAGGCAGTAGTGTTCTCCTGGTTCCTCGGTCTCTCTCTCTCTCATTAAGGATGTAGAGTGAGCGCGTGGGAGCCAGAGAGCACCGTAACAAACACCTCTGTTTCCGTAGAAACTGATTTCCTAGATTCTGACACCAGTATGAAACTGGTTCCATCCTGCAGATCGTACAGGAGTGTTTATTAAAAACTAAAAGCCTCATAGAGAAAGACTTCACTAAATAATCAGAAGTCCTCACCGTATCAGACTCCGGTCAGGACAGGGGCCGGGACGAAAGACATGAAAGCGAGGTGGGGATAACTTCCTGTCATCCTCTTAGGGTGGAGGTGAGGCGGGTGTTCATCTGCTCCGTCTGATACGGTTTCCCTTCGACAGCAGCAGCTCGTTCTGAGTGGAAATGAAGTCTTTAATACTTAAATGACGGATTTCTCTTATGTTTTGTGTGTGTGTGTGTGTGTGTGTCAGGCCTTAGCCCAGGCCATTAAGGAAGCCAAAGAGCAGCACCCGGACATGTCGGTGACCCGTGTGGTGGTGCACAAGGAGACGGAGCTGGCCGAGGAGGACGAGTGAAGGTGTGGGTGAGGGGGGTTTCCATGGCAACCAGAACTTCTTTATTTCAGAGCACAAACAGAGTGTCCTGTACGGTAGTGTTACTCACACACTCAGCTGAGGGACAGCACTGATGTCTGTCTGGTCTGTCTGTCTGTCTGTCTGTCTGATCACTGTCTGTCTGGCTCTCTGATCACTGTCTGTCTGTTTGATCACTCTCTGTCTGTCTGGTCCCTGTTTTTTAACACTATATGTCAGATCCCTGTCTGTCTGATCATTGTCTAATTAATGTCTGTCTGTCTGATCACTCTTTGATCCCTGTTTTTCAACACTACATGTCTGATCACTGTTTGTCTGATACCTGTCTGTCTGTCTGTCTGTCTGTCTGATCACTGTCTGCCTGTTTGTCTGATCTGTCTGTCTGATCATTTTCTTTCATCTGATCTCTCTGTTTGATCTGCATGTTCAGACAAGGAGTTCAGAAGAACCAAACTGATCAGACAGATCTGTCGGAGAAAAAACACAGACAGAAAAGAAACAGACAGATACAGACGAGAGAAAGAGGTAGAGACAGGCAGACAGATAACGGAGTGTCACAAGTGTTTCATGAGAGCAGGTTGCTTCTGCTAATAAAAACTCTTCTGTGTTTCTCTTTTGATTTAGAGTAACAAGTGATGTTGTTTCACTGAACCTCTGTGTCTCTCTCCTTTTCAGTCCCGACTCCTGCGTCTCATCTGTCCTTCCGTTTCAGACGGAGCTCTTTCCCTGCGTTCTCCATGCGAGTGATCGTCTCTCACGCGCAGGACAAGAGCGCGGACGACGCCGATACTACGTTCATCAATGTTTAAAAAAAAAAAAAGAAAGAAAAAACCCGACCACTTCAGCTAACGTTTTTGTAGCGTTTATTACTGTTTTTATTATTTTTATTTGACTTTTCCCCCTTAAAACATTGTTCGTTAAGTTTATCAAGTCCAAATCAGAGTGTTTTTGTCCCCCCCCGACATCCCCCCACCCCCCAAGTTTAGCATTACGATGAATTTTTACAGAGTTGTTATTGAATCTGTCTTCTATACTGAATACTCTCTCGCTATATCCATGTATTATAGGATACAGGCAAATTACGGACTGTTTGTTTTTAAGTAGGAGGGGGTTCATGTTCAGGAGAAGTAGGCGGGGCTTCAGATGAACCTCCCTCTCACGTAAGGGACCAGAGTCAGTTTACTCGCAGTGCCAATCATTTCTCTATGCAGACACACACTCACACATTCCACCACAAGGAGGCGCACTTCGTCTACCTCTATTAGTAAAAAAAAAAAAAAAAGAATTAATAATAACCGTATAGAAAAATTATACAAAACCGATACAAAACAACCAAAAAAAGAGAGATTTCCTGAAAACTCTGGGCAGCTCAAAGTGTTTCGTTTTTTCCTACACAGAATATACTCTTCCTTTAAAAGAAAAAGAAAAGAAAGAATAAAAATCCCCATCATGTTTGTACTGAAGAAACAGATCTCGTCATCGCCCCTTTTTTAGACGTTTTATTACAAACCTTCTTTTTTCCCTCTTCAGTTAATTTTTCACCACATCAAAATTTTACAACAGGATAAAATTGAAAAAAAAAGCAACAAATCGTACTCTACTTTCTCTCCTTCCTCCACATCTCGAGGTTATTCATCTCTCCGCCTCCTTTTCAGCTTGTTTTTATCTGTTTTTTTTTTTGTGTCCGCGGTTCCACCCTCTCTCCGTTTCCCCGTGTCCTCTCTTTGTGTAACACTGTTCAAATAAAAGTTTGTTTATTCTCTAATCATAGTGTCTCAACTCATTAACCTTATTACTGTTCTTACAGTTAATGTATATTTCATGTGTCTATACTTTTACTTGGGTGGTTTAATTAGTGGACACGCTTTACTGTTACTTCACTACATCATACAACAAATATCTATACTTTATACTTCGCTACATTTGTACTTTGTAGTATTTGAAGCACCACCTTCTGAATATTCTGCATAATTTCTGTCTGTAAAATGCTTAGCAGGTCAAATCAGAAGTGGATTCAAATGAATTTTCACCTTAAGAACTGAACCGAACTGATCGCAGGCTAAGTTGGCCATACGTCTGGTAGTCAATCAAAACTTGTCTGCATCAGTGAATAGCCAAGTAAAGTGAGTTTATGTTATATTTTTTTCACATTTAGTAAAGACATACAGTAGCATCATGGGCCCCAAGAATGTTAGCAAGGACGGTAGCAAGAAGAAAAAGGTATTCAGTGCTTTCAGTTTGGTTTTTAAAGCAGCCGATGCCGAGAGGAATCATAAATTAAAGCTAAGTGATGTTTAATGTCTATTTATTTCATATTTTACTTAATTTAAATGTATTTTCCAAATGTTTTATATGTAAAAATATGTTTAAATTGTTGCTAATATTATCTCCGTTTACATTATTTTCCATGGAAAAATGTAAAATACGGATTAAACTCATCCCGAGGTACCGCTGTGTTGCCAGAGAAGGCACCGAACCACCATGGTCACAGTCAGGAAGCAGAGAGAAAGATAATATTGAAATTTATAAAACAATACACATTCAGTACTTTTAGTACTTCAGTAAATGTAAAGTTGAGTGTTTTAATTAAGTAGAAATTAAGTTAAATGTTATTAATATACACTTCTACGTTAACTTGAGTAATATTTAATTTCTTAAAAAATTAAAGTCTTTACTTTTGCTTAAGTACAGGATTTGTGTACTTAGTCTTGTACACACACACACACACATTTTTCTTACAATGCTGAACCTCAGAAACATGACCTTTACATTCAACAGGTAATTGCGCTGATGGCTGATTTGCAGTGGAGTCACATCCTGATCAACACACCGTGTGTAGAAAATATGTCGCAAATGCAAACACCTAGCGGGATGCCTTGGATGTTAGCCTAGCCTGGTTTAAACACGTTCAGAACACTTGCATTAGCCTGAGGAGGGACTCGCAGATGTGTAGGTTAGGCACAAAGAGTCCAGTTACAGCACCAAAGACAATAATATACCTTTGAAGACATGAGATATTACACTACTTTAACCTTGGAGGACCCAAATATGAGGAATTTACCAACTTACCTAGATAAAAAATAATAATTTCGTCCAGTTGGTTTGGCTCAACTTCTAGATCAGCTCACCTGGATGAGTGAGAATCACTACTTTTACTATTAAAACTCAAGGACACTTGAAGGGCGACTGCTTTCGTACTTTTACTCAAGTGGAAATGTAGTTAGAGGGGTTTTACTGAACCTCAGATTCTCTACTTTCACTTAAGTAAAGGGATTTTGTACTTCATCATTTCCATCGAAATGCGAATTACGTATTGTAATTTTGTACTGCGTGTGGATCATTCTGGCACCGTCATCAAGTCGACTCGTCCTAAAGTGTGGACCATCGTTCCTTTTTTTCATTTATTTTTATTTTATATAAAAGATGATATCAAGGTTTAAACTTCATGGGCGTGGTCAGAGGGAGGCGGAGTTATTTCTGTTACTAAGTGAGCAGTAACATGATTGAAGCCAAGTTCTTACAACACACAGACACCACAAAACCTCACACACAACCTCATCGCTGGCAAATCGTTTCCAACTTTGATGTTTAATTCCATGAGTATGAAATACATTTCATTCCTTGCCGTACTGTTACACATTTTATTTAATTATATACTGAAGAAAAAAAAAAAAGTAAGTGAACAACATACAAGGGGTGTTCAAGTCAGATTTTTTAATCAGGACATGTATGGTTGGTTCCTGTTTTGACATACAGTATATAGCAGCTACGGACATTTCGACGTGATACACACTTCTATAGAAATGATGACATGGTTAGAATACCCACACTTATGTTAACTTAAGATTTGTAGCTGCATTACTTTATAGGAAAATGATCAATCATCCTCTTGACCAATCAGGATCCAGAATACAAAAGTGCTTCAGCATAAATGAGTGTATTGATGAACTGCGTCTTGGTGTGTCTGCGTAGAACAGTTCACGTCTCCCTGACAGTGTGATTGGACATGCTTGTGTGTGTGTGTGTGTGTGTTACTCATTGGGCTCATTGCTTTCAAGGACCTCGTGTTGTGTCCTACTTTCCAAAAGCCGAGCTCCTGTCACTCTCCAGATCATTTTCCTCAGTTGTGTGTGTGTGTGTGTGTGTCAGTCAGCTGTCACGTCGGCGTCTGTACCGGCGTTGCTGATTGGAACAGAGTCGATGTGCTGTGTCCCGTGGGTCCCGGCCCTCAGACAACTCCGCCTCCACTGAGACACAAAGAGAAGCGATTGCAGATGATTACTGAGACAAATGGACTTGTTGTTCTCTGACTCTCACACATACACACTTCTCTTTTCATTTAGTTCCTTAAAGCTTCTTTATTACATGATTAGTTTTATTGCACAAGAAGCTAGATGTGGCACGCCACACTGTTTGTCAGAGCCATGTTCACTGTTACCTTGACAACCACAATTCGATTCGCAATTAAAGTAACTTAAGTTAACCAACTAGCCATCTTAGCATCCGGGTTCTGTGGGACCCAATGTGGTCTTTCCAGCTCCCATGTCATCCTGTAATCGCACGTTTGATTGATCCAAAGGTATGACATTTATTTTGTGACATCATAAAATCATGTGTAGCCCCGCCCCCTGCTGTACTATACTATATCATTGTATTACTGTATATCTCAGACTTTTAGCATGATAAGAGTAAAACTAAGTGCAGCCCTGTGTTAGTTTTCATTTCATTAATACACAATGTGAATATTGTGCATTGAGGAGATAAAGACTAGCACAGGATCTACTTTAGTTTCATTCTACTTTCATTCTATCATGCTTAAAATCCTACACACTGTATATTATACTAAACAACACAGCATAGCACTGTATAGTACTGTATCATAAAATACAGAATAGTCATATAGTATAATGTATGACAGTACAGTACACTTCAGCATAGTATGGTATGGTATAGTATAGTGTAGGATAGTATAGTAGCATATTGCATCATACTGTGTAGCATAGTATAGTACAGCACAGAGTAGAATACCAAGGTATAGTATAGTATAATATAGGATAAAACTATTCAGTATAGCATAGTATAGTATAGTATAGTATAGTATAGTATAGTATAGTATAGTAGAAAATCCCTAACCCAAACCTGTACATTATATTGAGTGTAATATTCTGGAAATGGGAGACTCAGATCTCAACTCTGTAGCAAAACATGATGACACTTTGTGAATTACTGTTAGATTTAACCTCTGTAATGCGTGCTACTGTATAAATTTGTTGATAATCAGAAAACGCAGTTGTTGTTTTTGTTTTTTTTTTACCATAAAAAGACAAAGGCTAACCTCCTTATCATTTTTGGGGGTGAAAATTTTGATGTCCACAGATTTCCACCAACTTCACATTGTGCATTAATAAGTGCAGGCTAACACAAAGGGGCATTCATTTTTTCACGTTGTGCATTAAGGTGATAAATACTAACAGTAATGCACTTAATTTCATTCTACCATTCTTACAATATGATGTATATATATATAGTATTATAGTATAAATAATAAATGATCTGCTTAGTATACAGTTTAATAGATTTCATAGATTTTTTATAGATTTTCAGGTATTTTTATCATTATCATTTTTATCATTTACTATAGTAAACCACAGTGCAGGATGGTACACTGTAGTGCGGTTTACTATAGTAGCAGCTGAGGGGAATCCATGAAAGTTTCCACTGTCTTTTTTTATTTTTTTAGACTTTTGTCAAATATAATTAAATCACAGCCATGTGTTTTTTTTTCTTTTTGTATCTTGCCTTTCAGATTATAGTTGCAGTTTAATAAAATATTAAATATTAATAATATTAGTCCGCATTACCAAACGAAAAGTGTCATTTGTATTTTTGTCTTATTTTGCTTTAAACTGGTTAAACATTTTTATGTTTAAGTGTCCCTCCCTGTATATTTGACTGAACATAGTACAGTGGAAATACAAACTTCAGCAATTCAGCTCTGGAGCAACCTGGGACAAAACTAAGTGCACTGAGTCTCCGTCCTGACCTCTCTAATGCACAATGCAAATTTCACAAAAATCTAAAAACACTTAATGTTTGCCTTGAAAAACACAAAGGCTAACCCCATACAGTATGTACTGTACCTAGCCAGTAATTGAATAGTAACATATTTATCTTTGTGCATCCCAAATCTTTATATTTTAATGAGTGTAATGTACCAAAAATGAAAGATCTTAGCCATGGCGCATGATAGGATGAAACTAAGCACACATCTGTGTTAGTCTTGGCCTCTCTAATGCATGGTATGGAGTTGGGTTAAATCTAAAAACACTTAATTCTTTGGCATGGTATCACATAGTATAGTACACTATAGTACAGTATACATGTAGCATACGCATAGTATAGTATAGTACAGTACAGTGCAGTATAAGTATTATATAGTATAACATTGCATAGTACAGTGTAGCACAGCATAGTATGGGTATAGTATATTACATCATAGTACAATATAAGTATAGCATAGTACACTGTAATATAGCGTAGTATAGTATAAGTATAGTACAGTACAAGTATAAATAGCATCGTATAGTGTAGTATAGTATACTGTAGCATAGGATACCATAGTATAGTATAAGTAGAGTATCAGTTCAGTATAGTATAGTATGATATAGTGTAATATAACATTAACATGTTTTACTTTGTTTATTCCAAACCTGTATAATTTGTATAAGTGTAGTATGCTGAAACGAGAGGCAGGGATCTCAGCTCTAGAAAATAACAGGACAAAACTAAGTGCACTACTGTCTAATTATTGCCCTCCCAAGCATAAGGTATGAATTTTGAGGAAAATTAGAAAATGCTTATATTTTTGCCTATAAAAAACACAAAGGCTAACTAACCCCTCACCACTTTATTGGGTAACAATAAAGTTTTTTTTTTTTTTATAATTTTACTGAATTCACACTGTGTATTAGGCAGGTGAAGAGGCAGGAACAAAAATGTACTCATCGTCATTCTATCATGCTCTGAGATAAAGCATACTATAGAGTACCACAGCATAGAATTGCATAGCACTGTATAGTACTGTATCATAAATACAGAATATTACAGTATAATGTAGAACACTAGGGCATACAGCAGTACAGTATATGATAGCAGAGTACAGTGTAGTATGGTGAAGTATATTGGAGTATAGTGGCATCCTGCTTTGTTTATGGATGGAAGTAGCACTAGAAATCCCATCTGTCTCCATTGGTGTAGATCCGCATCCTTGCTTCATTGTGTATGACCTATTGATTTTTTAACAGCTTTGTTTGTAATTTACTCTTATAATTTGGTTCTATTATAGATACATCGTAAATAACCTGTTAATAGTGGTTGGTTGAAAGTCAGTGCAATGTGTTTTAAATGCTTTTCTTTTTTTGTGGTTAGCTAAGAAGAAGTAAAAGAGAGCTGTATTTTTATTTCTTTCATTTTGTTAAATTGGTCAAACTAAGTTTGGGTACAGAGTGATTTTTTTTTTTTTTTTTTGGCTTCCAAAGCTCACAACCACTCTTAGGGAAAATAGGCACTGTTGGTCCAAAATACGCAAATGCACTACTTGTCTCTTGGTTATTAACTCCACCTTTTGGTAAGTTGCAGCCTAACCTAGACTGTGTCATACCTATAGAGTAGTGTATTGTCGTTTAGTATAGCATAGCATAGCATAGGGTAGTAAAATAGTGTAGCACAGTATAGATAAAGGAGTATGGAATGGCATGGCAATTTAAATAGAACAGTACAGTAGATAGAATTGTTCTAAGGTACTATACTGCACATATCCTTTTAACCCGTAACCTGGTAAAGTCTGTCTCAAACCTGGAGTCACTGGAAACCAGAGGCTCAGATCTCAGCGGTGGAGCATGACAGAACAGAATGATGTGCATTGCTGTCTTACATCTTACTCCTGACCTTCCTAATGCACAGTATGAATTTGGTAAAAATCAGAAAATGCTTCTACATTAATTATTAAAAGCACACCAAAGCTAAACCCTTAGCAATGTTCTGTGCAAAAATGGAGTGCCCTAGTTTCATTCTATCATGCTGTAAAACCTGTAGTATATACATCATATATACAGTATAATATATAAGTACAATATATAAGTATATGTATAATAGGTTAAAGATTAATTTCAGTGTAGCAAAGACCTAACACAAATCAATAAACTAGCAAATAAGAGTTTAATAACTGCTTTAAAAACATTTCAAATATTAAAAATAATGTCACATTGCATTGCAACACTATTTACTAATATACACTAATATATATATACACACAACGAAACCTTAGATTATGAGCATAATTCGTTCTGGAAGTGGGCTTGTATTTCAAAACACTTGTAAACCAAAGCAAATTTTCCCATTAGAAATAATGGAATCTTAAATTGTTCATTCTGCAGACCCCAAAAATAAATACATAAAATAATTAATACAAAATATAAAGTAATAATAAAACAAGTTAACCTGCACTTTACCTTAAAAAAAGTAAAAATAAATCCCGACAGATAAGTGTTTTCGTTTATGCGTGCGGGCGCTGTGTGTGTGTATGTGTGTGAATTAGATCCCCCTCTCCCTCTTCTCGTCTTACTTAGTAACACTTCTTCCTATCTTATTTAAGTTTTTTACGCCACACACACACACACACACACACACACATACACACACACACACACACATTAACGGACAGACTGTTTTAATGGAAAAATTAACAAGAAACATTGTTAATGACACTCGCGTGAGCGCTTACTAATTGAATCACTGCTGTAAAGTAAAAATAAAACATATGAACCTGCACTTTACCTTTGAAAAGAATTGCAGAGTTTCTATTAGAGAAAGAGAGAGAGAGAGAGAGAGTGTCTATGTGTGTGTGTGTTTGTGTGTGCGTGAAGGCGAAAGGAGGTGTGTGTGTAGGGGCATGGTGTCCAATGACAAAGTGCAGGCTGATACAGAGAGGGAGAGAGAAAATGGATCTTTAACCTCTTCACTGAGACTTACTTTTGCTTTACACGCGCGCACACGTGTGTTATAATAAACAGTACACACACGCTGTACACACACGCATACAAACACAAAATAAAATATGTTTTAGGCGCGCACACATGATCACAGTGTTATAGTTAACACTACACGCGTGCACTGGTTTGTTGATTATACCAGTAAGAGACGAGCATTAAGACCCAGCAGGGGAGACGATTACCCACAATTCCGCAGCACCAGAGAGAGAAAAAACATTGGCTCAGTTGTGATCATGTGATGTGTACATGATACGCGGTACTCGTAAACCAAGACAAATCTTTGCTCGTCTTGAGGAACACTCGCAAACTGCGTTACTCGCAATTTAAGGTTTCACTGTATATAAATAAATATGAATTGATAAATGTACATGTTGAATAGTTTTACATTTTAATAAAATGCAATGCCTTAAAAGTCAAAGGCTTAGAGGCTCAGCACTGGAGTATGATAGGATAAAAGTAAGTACTGTATATAATAGTATAATATAGATTACAAATTAAGCACACACACACACACACACACAACAGAAACAGAATACAGATACAGATGTACTATGATAAAGTAAAAATTTTGGCACCTTTGTCTAGGTTCATTTTCAGGAAGCGTGTCAGCAGCAGGAGCAGAAGACTGACGGGTACGAAAACTCCAACACACAAGAACCAGCCAGGAACATAGCTCATGAACACAGCCAGAGGCGACATGACCCTCACATACACACACACACTCTCTGACAGACACACACTCGCATAAAAATATTCTGTGTGCATTTGTTGGACTTTGAACAAACTGTAATGACTCGAGGATTTGGTTAATCACTCACTGTGTGTGTGTGTGTGTGTGTGTGGAAGAACTCGATCAGATAAACAGCTCAAGACATGCACTTAAGCATTAGGGTAAAGAAAAAAAAATCAGTGCTTTCCTGATCCATTTTTTTGATTTTTTTTTATCTGTTCTGTGTGTAACTAGTGTTTAGTGTTGATTAGATTTAAAGCTAAAGAGATTTTAGTCTGAGCCTCAGTGTCTTTGTGTAAAATAATGGCAAGAATGGTAAACATTTTAACTTTAATATTTTTAGTACATTTGAAACCTTTTATACGTTATACAGTATACTGTATCTTCTCTTCTTCTTTTTAGTTTCCTTCCTTATGTTTTTAAATAAAATTAATAAAATAAAAGACCTGGGGCCTCATGTACAAAGACTTGCGTTGAATTCATACTAAAACATCAGAGGACACGCATGTTTTACTGCGTACGCACATTTACAGCTTTGTCCGTACGCAGTAAAACATGCGTGTCCTCTAATAAGGCCAACACTGCCATTGCCATAGACTAAGGGTTGTATACATTTGCAAATGCTTTTATATGTTCTAAATCACATAATTGGTAGAAAAATATTGTGGCAATTAACCCATTTTATCAATTATAAATTGATAGCAGTGGAGCATGCGGAACGGAACATAACGGAAATAAAACAAACGCACACAAGAAATACACGTACGCCAGACATGAAGTTGGTGTGGAAGAACGCACATTCTCACGTTAATTATACTGTTAGTAAATCTGACCGTGAGCGTGAAAACTGGCGTAAGCAAAGTTTTTGTGCGTACTCAGCGTTGATACATGAGGCCCCTGATCCTTAAGTAAATTTAATGTTAAACTTCTATTCATCGTTTACATTATTTCCAGATTTTTGCTACAAATCCACCTTTAAACTCACAGCTAGATTAGTTGTTCCTCTAGTGCTAAACTAAAGAAACTTCTATTAGACAATGAACACACCTTAGCTCATCAGCTACATCCTTTTATACTGTTATTAGACAACACGACCATAAATAACAGGGTGGCAGTGAAGATAAAGATTTAGATTGAGGATAGACATAAAGATGTAGCTGGAGGATGGACTTGAAGATGTAGACAGAGTTGTATATAGAGATGAACAAGTGGGATATGGAAATAAAAATGTAGGTTTAAAGAGCAGGGAACATGGAGGTGGAGATACAGAAAGAGTAAAAATATGGTAGAGATGAAGCTTGAGCTGGAGATGGATAAGTGAAAGGATAAATGAAGAAAACAAATGGATGGATGAGTGGATGGATTGATAGACTAATGGATGAGTGGATAGTTGGGTTGGTAAATGGATAGGTAAGTAAATTAATATTAATGTTTAAGTAGCTTGAGCGATGAGTAAATGGATGAATGGGAGGATAGGTGGATAAATAAATCGAGGGATGGATTGTGGATGGATGGATAAGTAAATGCTGGATGGATGGATAAGTAGTTGATATACGGATATGTGAGTAAAGGGATTAATGAGTAGATGGGTGGATGAACATGTAGATGGATAGCAAAATTAATGGATGAGTGGATGAAAGGGGTGGATTGAAAGTATATGAAGTAGACAAATATCCTGATATATGAGTAGTTGAATGGATGGATGAATGGATAGATGAATAGATGGATGGATTGATTAATGGATGGATGGTTGGTTGGATGAATGGATGGATAGATATAAGAATAGATAAATGGATGGATAGATGGATGATAAGATGATTAGATGGATGGATGGATATATGAGTAGATGAATGAATGGATGGATGGATAGTACAGTAACAGTATCATACAGTAACATGATTAGATGGATGGATGGATAAATGAATGGATGAATATATGAGTAGATAAATGGATAGATGAATGGATGGTTATATAGGTAAATCGATGGATATACAGTATAAGTAGATAAATACAGTAGATGGATAGATGGTACTATGAGTAGATGAATGGTAACATGATTAGATGGATGGATGGATTGATGGATGGATATGAATAGATGTATGGCTGGATAAAGGGATAAATAAAAAGATGGATGGATGAATGTATAGATGGCAGCAGGTTGTTGATAAAATAATTAGGAAGGTGTTGAAACCCTCATACGAGTCAGAAACCTGAACTGAGGTGTGAGTTATTTTACTGGAAACAGAATGAGCTCTTATTTTACAACACTGTATCTGAAATCCTCCTCAGGTCAATAATCACTTGTTACCTAGCAACCAACACTGTATACGGTGTGTGTGTGTGTGTGTGTGTGTGTGTGTGTGTGTTTAAAAAGCTCCTGTCATCACAGCGTTATATCCTGTGACTGATTTACTCTTCTAAATGAATCTTTAATCTGCTAAATTAAATTCAGTTCCAATCTGCAAAAAAACCAACATAATCCTTTGAGAGAGAAAGTAGAGGAGGAGGAGATGAAAGTTATGATAGTGAAAAAACACAAGAAAGCGAAGCGGTGTAAGAGAAAAAGTAAAAAAAGAAGTTAAGAGGGAGGTGGAAAAGAATGAAGCAGAAAAAATAAAGTCGAAGGCGTTTGGCGAAAAAACATGAGACAGAAAGAAAAGAGAGAGAGAGAGAGAGAGAGAGAGAGAGTAAAGAGAAAGATAATGAAAAATGAAAAATGAAAATCGAAAGGGTTGAAGTATGTTGGAGGGATGTGTTAATCAGAATCAGATCAAACTTAAAACAAATAAACTAAAAAACTGGAACGAGGAAAAGATGACGGACCAAACGTGAGAGCAAGCGAGAAATATAATGAACAAAAGAAAGAAAGATGAAGATGAGGCAGAAAGATGGAAAGGACAAAGTTGTAAAGAGAAATGGGCAGAGGAAGAGAGTGAGAGAGGAGGAGAACGGGTTAAAGAGCATCAGGAGAACAGAAGTGTGTATGAAGGGAATGTCTGCATCAGCATCGATCCTGTATGAAGATGAGTGTGTGTGTGTCTCCACAGGAAGTGTGTTAGATTCTGACTGGTCTTCTACATCAGTCATGTCTGCTTTCCCTCAGGACCTCATTACCGCCTCTCTCTCTCTCTCTCTCTCTCTCTCTCTCTCTCTCACTCTCTCTCTCTCTCATTAAACACTTTTTTCTCACTCTTCTGACACACTCCACTCATTTTACTCTCGTCTTTGTACTCTTGTCTTTTCTCTTCTCACCCGTTTCTTTCCCGCGGTTCAGCAGGAGCTGGCCTCATGTTGAGATTAGAGCTTCACTCGGATGCCATTAGTTTGCCATGCTGTTTATAGAGGATGCCCCTGCTAAACCTTTATACAAAATACCTGTTTTGCTTGCGCACTTCGTTCTTGACCTAACAGGAAAGAGACTGGTGGTGCTTTTAGGTAAGTGTATGTAGCTGCGAAGTACAAACTACAAAAAGTGAAAAGTACAGAAAAGTCTAGTGCGAAAGCTGCAGGAGCAGGTGTGATAAATCCCACACTCCACCTGAGGGCTGAGCAGCGGAGAGCCGAGCTGCTGATCTGCACCAGGAACTGGAGCGCTGCTTTTCGATGACTTTACTACATACAGTACCTACATCACATATATTTTAATACACTATATGGACAAAAGTATTTGGCCAAACCTGCAATGACATTGTATCCAAATACATATACTTCAATAGCCTTTTGCAGCTATAACAGCTTCCACTCTTCTTGGAAGGCTGTACACAATTTTGGGAGTGTGTCTGTGGGAATTCATTCTGTAGAGCATTTATGAGATCAGGCACTTATGTTGGACGGGAAGACCTGGCACGCAATCTCTTTTCCAATTCCTCCCAATTGTGCTCGATGGAGTTGGGGTCAGGGCTCTGTGTTCGGGCCGCTCGAGTTCTTCCATACTGAACTCATTAAACCATGTCTTTATAGTCCTTGCTTTGTGCACTGGGACACGGTCATGTTGGAATAGAAAAGGGCTTTCAACAAACTGTTGCCACGAAGTTGCATAGAAGCATAGCATTGTCCAAGTTGTCTTGGTATGCTAAAGCATTAATTATGATTGCCCTTCACTGGGGGGTAACGGGCCTGATTGATTGAAACACCTGAATTCAACAAAGAACAGGTTTTGCTTAATACTTTTGTCCATATTGTGTATTAATAAAATGGAGAAAGTAACAAAACCATTGTCTAAGTATAACTTCAGATGATTCAAACTCCAGCAACACACCAAGTCAGCCTTTAGATTCCGGATACTACTCTACTACTAATGTTTCTACTCATAATTCATATTGTAAGGGGCAGTGTTGGCTCAGTCGGTTGAGGCTTTGGGTTATTGGGTTACTGATTGGAAGGTCGGGAGTTTGATCCCCAGCATCGCCAAGTTGCCACTGTTGAGCCCTTGAGCAATGCCCTTCACCCTATCTGCTCCAGGGGCGCTGTAAGCTGGCTGACCCTGCGCTCTGAACCCAGTTTCCTAATTGGGATATGCGAAGAAGACATTTCACTGTGCTGTAAAGTACATGTGACAAATAATCGAATCTTCTTCCTGTATGAGATACAAGTCCTGACTGGGAAGCCACAGTTTAGACCAGCACTTATGTATGTTGTTTGTTTCTTGGACTGTGTGTTCATCCTCACAGCTCCTGCAGGTTCAAACCCTTTCAAAACACTGACTCCCACGACAGACTAAAACTCTGCTCTTGGCTCCCAGCATACCTGCTGAACTCCATCTCCAGATATCTGCTCAGCTTTCCATCTTCTTTGAACATTTTGATGAATTCATCAGGAATTACTACCCCCGTGCTCATGCTGTGTGGTGAGTTACAGTATAACGGCTGCATAACAGCAATTTGAATAGTGTTTGCATTCGCACTGCTTGATCAACAGATGTCACATTGAGCACAACCAGGGAGGTTATAGTATACCTAGAGCATGCAGGTCACATGGTCAACATGATTTCCCTACAAAATGGGCTTATAATAAACAGGCATTCAAATGCATTTTTACGATAGCAGAGACATGCTCACTGACATGCACAGTGTCCCGCTAAAGATTCAAGGTTCGTTATTGTCACTATATAAGTATAGGGAAAAATGAAAGCAGTGCAACTTAAATGATAACTTTAACTACAATTTTAATGCAGATTAAATAATACAAATTATGCAATCAATATTCAGTAAATGTCAACACAACAGTGGATGAAATTCATGTGGGCCAGCTAGGGATCTAATCCAAACCCTGATGGAGTACCAGTCACAGTCAACTGTTTCACAAAATAATCAGCAAGATGTCAAAATGTGTGTACCTATCCAGTGTGTGTTGAACTCAATTCTTTATTAATATTTAAAACTTCTTTTCACTGTCTATAGTTTCTGTCCATCTTTTGTCCCCATCTTCCGTCCATTTTTCTGTCTTCCTCTCCCTTTGTCTCTCTGTCCCTCTATGTGTCCTTCTCTGTCTTCCTCTCCCTTTGTCTTTTTGTCCTTCTAATTGTCCTTTTCTGTCTTGCTCTCCCATTGACTCTCTGTCCCCGTAAGTGTCCTTCTCTGTCTTCCTTTGTCTTTTTGTTCCTTTAATTGTCCTTCTCTGTCTGCCTTCCTTTTTGTCTCTCTGTCCCCCTATGTGTCCTATTCTGTCTTTGTTTCTCTGTCCCTCTATGTGCCCTATTCTGTCTTGCTCTCCCTTTGCCTCTCTGTCCCCCTGTGTCCTTCTCTGTGTTCCTCTCCCTTTGTCTTTTTGTCCCTCTAATTGTCCTTTTCTGTCTTCCTTTCTCTTTGTCTCTCTGTCCCTCTATGTGTCCTTATCTCTCCCCCTTTCCCTTTATCTCTCTGTCCCATAACATATCCTTTTCTGTCTTCCTCTCCCTTGCTTTTTATCTCCTGCACTCTTTTCCAACAACTCTGTCACTTTGTCTTAGTTTTCCTAGGATATTTCCATTTCCATTTGTTTCCCTCTCCCTCCCCTCCCTCCCCCCTCTCTCTCTCTATCTCTCTCTCTCTCTCTATGTGTGTTTCGAGGTGAGCACATGTAAAGTGATGATGTTTAACTCTACCTGTGTCTCAGTGGATGATCATCTGCAAACGACTCGTCTCCATGTACCTGCTCCAGAACGACAATAACCCCGTGGCAGATGTGGCAGATGTTTATCTAAAGGGCTGACTGTAGATGAGATCAGTGAGTGCTGAAATGAGAGCTGGAGCTACCTGTTAAAAACACCAGAGCCAGGTGTTAGTGCAGGACTTGTTTACCAATTAGAATAAATATTTACTGATTCCGAACATAGTGCTTTATAGTGTCCCAGCCTGAAGGTTATGCATGATGAACAACACACACACACACACACACACACACGCACACACACACACACACACACACACACACACCTTATCTCACTCTTCTTCCCCATGGAAACTTGTTTTCTCACCGTTGACATGGCAACAGCTGTTCTGTAGGTAACTGTAGTGTATAGAATGTGTACAGAGTGTGTATGATGTATTTGTGTATGTGTGGTTCTCCTCTCATCACGGTAATTAATTATGATCACAAGATTGCATGATACCTTTAGTGCATCCCAGTTACACATCATCTGCTAAACTACGGATTTATCCAGGGAAATAAACCCTGGGCGTGTTGTGTCAGTGTAGTAAACTAATCACGATGTGAGAATCCAGTATGTTACCTCTTTACCTCTGATTGCTGACACTGTAGACTCCATCCACACATGTTTCACAAACACATTTCTCTAAAGGTCAGTAATGATGCCTTGTCACACCAGGCTTCTTCATCCACAGCATCCACAACATCCACTCTCACTATTAAATGACCAGCGAAGGAGAAAATACAGTTTATCATAAAAGCATGGCTACTAAATACACAAACATACCCAATGGTCCAACACTGCGTCGTTTAGCTCGAAGCTTAGAAATGTTGTTCAACACTGACACAGTGGCCATCAACAAAGAAAGCTTATAGCAGAGTTCTTCATGATGGGGTTTCTAAATACAATACTGTATGTATATCAGACATTTTACTGATAAAGTCAAATTACCAAAAACTTAAGGCACAAGGTGGGGTACCAATCAAGGGCACACACACAATCATTCATGTGCTACAGGCTATTTGGATATGCCAATTAGCCATGCTTGTCTTTGAACTGTGAGTGGAAACTCACCAAGCATGAGGAGAGCATGGAAACTGCATGCACTCAGACCCTGAGGCAGGAATCGAACCCGGACCCTGGAGGCGCGGGGCCCCAGTGCCAACCATTACACCACCGTGCCACCTACATGCAAGGAATTGAGAAATAGAGTAGAAATACATGCTCATGCTTTCATGCACTCACCCTGTTTCTGTCATATTAATACTCGATAATGACATGAGGATCATTCATGAGAAACAGCTTAAGACTGATGGAGTTGTCTGTTACAGCTCTGTTTAATAATACAATCGCTTTTTGCTAGAGGAACACAGCGATCATAAATGGCATTGATGTACGAGTTCAGAATGGGATCTGATTAATGAGATTTCACATACAGTATAAAAAAAAAAGGCATGGTGATTAACCAGCAGATCAGCAGAAGTGCTCTCCATAGCATTTATTAACAGCGTGAACTGAAAACTGGAACAAAATCAGGGGGTGACTGTGCAATTAGCCTAATGAGCTCATTTAGTCACGCTCAGAGCATGAAGCTGATTAAAGTCACTCAAAACTGGGGCAGAAAAAAAATGTAAAATGTAAAATGTTTAATATATTGAATAATAAATTGCATGACCAAGCTATTAAAAACAAACAAACAAACAAGAAGATCAAAGTAAAAAACAATAAAGTCATCATTGTGTTGCACTAGTCTTCATTTGCATATTGATACATGATTGGATATTACATATTATAATATGTATGATGCACCTTAATCCTATTCTTCAGTGTGATCCTTTTGATGAGAAAATCTTATCTTGATTAATTTCATCAAAGTGATCAGAAAATGCATGTTTTGAAAATAGAATTCTGGTTTGAAACCCATCAGTGAGCGGAGATGATGAAAGAGCAAAAAAGGAAAAGAAAGATGATTTCTGTAGATTAGCACTCCTGTCAATGTGAACATGGGTAATTACAGAATCCTTCGCCTGAAAGTAAGACAGAGAGAGAGAGAGAGAGAAAGAAAATGAAAAGGGAAAATATCTTAGGTGAGATGAAGTAAAATCCAGGTGCTGAAAACTCAAGCTCTCCCATCTGTGCAATTAAATGTGCAACTGTTACCTTTCCTGCAAGCTAGCATCTGTAAAGGATTTAAAGCTAGATGAACTAAAAATATTTACCAACATGCTCCACCATCCAATTAATTGCTTAAGCTATCAGTTTTGTCATAAACCCCTGACGTTTTAATCTTTTAAACAAACAACTTCCAGGACTGCTTCTTAAAAAGGGTTCCTTGTTCTACCATACTTCTCCAGGTTCATTAGCGCTAACCTAGCCTTGTCACAGTCCTTATTCTGTGCTGTCGCTTTGCTGTCAGAGGAAGGTTCGCTAACCAGTTTACCAACTCATTAAACCAACATTCCAACATGCTGAACCTCCTCCAGCAGAGGAGCCTGTATCTCACCCAGTAATTTCCATCCAATTCTCCAGGGTGGTACCTGAAGCTTAGCTGATCATGGTGGTAGATCTCTAGGAATACACACAAGCCCTGTCTGAAAGTCTAACAAAGGAAAAGGTCCACCATGTGCACCTCTTTATGATGTTATGGCATGATGCTCAAAAGCTACCACCACGTCCCTCCCATAGGAACAGCATGACATTTTCAGAAGACTAGAGCTGATCTCATGGTATTTTCCATGACCCAGAGCACAACCAGAGAAGTGTAAGATGATTATTGAGTGAATGGCATCGTTCTCTACCCCCTACACCCACAGACACACCCACAGCATCACTGACCAGAATCCACAGGAAAAACAAGGACGTATTACAGCAATTGTTTCCAAGCAGATCCGGCCTTTATTACATGAAACTAAGCTCATAACAGCAATACCATTTGTGTGACATTTTATAACAGGCAAAATAAGACCAGGTTTCTTTTTTGTTTTTGCAAGTGAATACTTTTGATTATTATGGTTTTGAACATGTATCTGTATTTCTTTAAGGATAAAGGGAACATAATGTTTATGGACCATAGTTCCTGGTCCATTCCTAAACCCACCATCTTGCCCTTGCTTTTCTGCTATTACTCAGTCTACTCAATAGTTCGTCCTCTGTTTAACCATCTATTTAGATCATCACATACATGATATTTTTGTCTCTTTCTGAATCCATCAGCCAGTTAATTCCTTTTTCTATCCATTAGTCCTTCCTCAAGTCCATTCTCTGGACCGTCTTCACTTATGTCCTCTAGTCTTTCCTACAAACCATATTCTTTTCCCTATTTTTTAAATTCCCTAGTCCATCCTTTACAGTAGTTCAACTTTACCTGCACTCCATTCTCCAGTCCCTCTTATTGTCAATTTTACAGTTTCACCTCTGCTCAATTCTAAAGTCTCTTCACTAGTCCATTATGTTGTTGTTGTTAGTCTTTTGGCTGCTCCCATCCAGGGGTTGCCACAGTGGACCATCCGATCCGCACAACAACTTGGCACAGGTTTTATGCCAGATGCCCTTCCTGATGCAACCCTCCCATTATATCTGTGCTTGGGACCAGCACTGCATCCAGTGGCTGGGGTTTGTGTCACCAATGCCAATGGGTTTGTGTCACTGGTCCACTATGTAATCCTTCCCCAAATCCATTCCCTACGTCTCCATCTAAAGACCATTCCCTAGTCCCTCCTTAAATCTTATTCCTACTTCCTTCTATAGTCATTTCCCTAGTCCATCCAAAAATAAAGTCCATACTTTAGTCCATTTTCCTTTTCCTTACCTAGTCCATTATTCATCACTTCCAGTAGTCCATTCCCTATACCTACTTCTAGTCCATTCTGTAGACCCTCCTTCAGTCAATTCTGTATGTTCTTCTTAAGTTAATCCCCATGTCCCCCTCGTTAAGTGCTGCCTGTAGTCCATCCTTTAGTCCTTTACTTTTACATCCCTTAGTCAATGCTCAAGCCCTTTCCTTTATCCATTTCCTAGTCTTGTCTTCGATCCATCCCTTCATTTCTCCTCTGGTCCTTTTTCTACACCAAAGTGCTTACTGACTTACTGCAGCTTACAATGTTATACCTCTGGTAAATTCATCCTTGCTTCGATTGCAGACTTAAACAGTATGAGTCACAATATTTACTGAGTCATAATAACGATTGTTGTTAATAATAAGACCATGTCTGTACAGTGCAGACTTAGCCACACCCTCCAACCCCCCCAAAAAAACAAAGTAGGGAGATTATGTAATCAATACACTGTAAAGTCCAAAATGATGCAACTGAATATCTCTGCAACACCACTGCAAAATGTCATGTTCTTCTACCAAACAGTTATTTATGAGCCAAGAAGCATATCTTATTAAAACAACATAAAATAATGTACAGAACGGGTTTAAAGAAATTGCTTCTTGAAATGTCAGATGGGAAATGTCAAACCCTGTGTGTCCTTCACCATGACAATGCTGTCTTACAATATTAGCCTTAAGAGTTCCCTTTAAAAAAATAAAGATAAAAGGAATGGTTCTCAGTTTCCCTCATCCTCTCTTGAGCTGTCAGCTCCCAACTGACAAACCATCATAAATAATTCATTAGGAAAATATCAGCCTCAATTATGTTGTGCATCAAGTAGGGAAACATGGAGAATTTATTAGCTGCTTAAATTTGCCTCTGTCAACATCACCGTAGAAAGAGCAGAAGACCTGTCAGTTAGCAGTGGGTTTAGTTAAAAAACATGGCTCATTTGTGCTTTAGGAGTGAAGATCTGGAAGTCTTTCGGACAGAATACAAACACCAAAGACACCAACTTTTTGTACAAGACAAGATTTTGGTACTCGGAAAGAAGTTTATAGAGTAATAACTTTTCTTAGTAATGGTAGACTAAGAACATATAAGGAGTGCACTAATAGCAATGATCCTGCACGTGACTGCTCCAGAATGCACTGCGGTTTTTCGTTTTCATATGGGACGCCATCTTGGTGGTCAGACTAACACAGTAGAAAATTTGTAAACAGATACAGTAGCAATGAATATTTTTTCATAAATTGACATGTTCGAGCAAGGGGATGGGGGTATTCTACAGGGATTGACAGTTAATCGCAATGTTTGACGCCAACATGGCTGAGAAGGCACTATTGTACTGATCTCTTCATCTAAGGAAGGGACATTCATTTTTTTCATAGTGTGTTTTAATAGTATTAATACCTGAAGGATAAAGCAGTCAATGCATGTTCTGTGAATTATGTTAATTCTTATATCATAAGCAACATTTGTGCGCTGTGGCCTTACACCTCCAGGGTCCAGGGTTTGAGTTCAGTCTTATGTCTGGTACTCTAGTTTCCTCCCACAGTCCAAAGATATGCAGGTTAGACTAATTGGCATTCCCAAATTGCCCGTAGTGTGTGAATGAGTGTGTGAGTGTGTGAGAGTGTGCCCTGCGATGGATTGGCACCCTGAGTGCAGAATAAAGTGGTATAGAAGATGAGTGAGTCCAAGGACATGCAAATTAGGCTAGTTGGTACCCAAGTCTCCAGACATAGGCTCCGGGGCTGCTGTGACCCTTTACAGGATAAGCAGTGTAGAGAATGAATGAATGAATGAATGACTGCATTTGTCACACTTTGCCGCCATGGGAACGTCCACTGCCATAGATCCTACTCGGCTGGTATTAGCTTTAATAGAGTCTTAGACACAGGGAGAGTTTATTTTATTACGTCGAATAACACAAAATCAATAAACTCTTATATGCACACAAACTTTCTTCAGTGAAAGCTGGAGAAATCTTTGAACTTTTTATTAAGTTCAGCACACTTTCAAAAATAACCCAGATAACTTGATCTCTGATGATGTGAGATCTTCATAGAGGAGAACTGATTATTATTGTTCGCACTAGCCATTTTGACTTTCAGTGTCAAGATAAAGCTTGACTGCGGATGTGGCGTCAGTTTACAATTAAGATCAGTGTACAAGACAGTAGGTCATGTGACTGCAGGGTCTCTATATCATTAGCTTAAGTATAACATAGTATACTGAACATATTTTTTAATAGTGAAGAATAGCAAACCATCCCTCCTGTGAATGAGCATGCTTTTTCCTTTGTTTGCATATGGTGGATTCTGATTGGCTGAAAGGTTTTAATTATCTATAATTTTTTATAACGAGACCCTGATACTAGCACAGGTTTATATAACTACATATGGTTTTTTTTCTATATTTGACTTAAAACCATACACATACATAGGAAAAAACAGATATTAGACAAACTTTTACTCCTAGGAATAAGGTAAGTAAGAGTGTTATCACTCGCACATTACTGTACAAGAGTAGGTTTCAATTTGCGGACTTAGATAAGTCCCATCCGAAACCACTTTCTAACAACTTTGGGCAATATGGAACGCAGGCACATGATTGTGTTCATGTCTGTTGCCTGATCGTTTCATTAAAGTTTAAAAACATGGTGGAGAGATCCATCTTTCCAATATAATATTATGAAAAGATTGCAAACTGTGATGAAAGCCCAGGCAGCGGGATGAAAATTTAATACCATGCTGAAAGATTGGACCGTTAGCATGATATGAATATTTAATGTCATGTCTGTTCTGTTTACAGGTGAACTTCAATTCCCTGTACTCGCTCTCTTTCTGACGGGTTTAAAGCATACAGTAACAATGCTGCAAAGAGACCGGGGATCAAAGCAAAGTGTTCTCTTTTTATCTTTTCTTCTTCTTCTATTTTTAAACGACTCCAAAAGAGTTCCTGGAAGAACTTTTTTTGTTGTTATACCTTGAAAGGGTTTCCATGAGCTGTGTGGAGTGTGCATTGTCTTATCATAAAGAATGTTACACAAACAATGATGAGTTCTTATGTAACATGACCTGTCTGGATAAACCCCTTATTTTCCTGGATGTCACTCATCAGAGAGTGGAGATGGTCTTGGCAGGCTAAAACTTTCTAAATGCTAGAAAGTCATTATAAGTTTCATATTGAAAAGAAAAAGAATCCATGTGTCCAATTATATATAAAAATGTAAGAAATTATGCCTAAAGGAAGGAAGTGCATGTAGCTACAATACTACACCATAGTACCAGCTTTTGGATTCTGATTGTCTGAACTGCATTAATTCTGGATTCTGAACATCAGTAATTTTGGATTCTGATTGTCTAAAAGATAATTTTGAAATCTGAACATCTGAAACATGCTAATTGTGTATACTCATTGGCTAAACAACACTAATTCTGTATTCTGGTTGGCTGAACAGCACTAATTTTGGATTCTGATTGGCTGAACAGCACCAATTCTGGACTCTGATTGGCCGAGAGGTGCTAATTACCTAATTTTCTATAACAGCAGCTTTGTTATTAGCACAAGTTTACATTAATGCCTTTGTTTTAATTCTACCATATCTTGTATGAAAGACGCACCAATAAACAGAAAGGAAACTATCATTTAATGTCTAAAATCCATCTGTAACCTCTCAGTATTTACATATTCATCAGAGCACAGCTTACATGTTACTACGCCGGTTAGAATCATTACACTATCTATTCCTTTCAAATGCAGCAGATCTGAGACTAAGCTCAGCCCTGGAACTTGTTAGGAATGACTCCAAAAATGAGGAAATAATAATAAGAAGAATAAAAGGACAACACTGCTTGGCACACTTGAGAAAATAAACACCCATCCATCAGGATAATTGGAACGCTTTGCTCGGTGTTTCCGCCTTAATTTGGAGAGGAGGACAACGGAGACTCGGAGACGGCGCCGTGCCGAAGCCTTGTGCTGGATATCACTTTGTTTTAATGTGTTTATGTGCAGAAAATACCACACGTTCATGGCAATGCCTGTAATCCTCACTCTCTCCATCTCGTTTCCCATGCTCATCTGCTCCCTGCTGTTTCTGGTTTTAAGGTGCCGCCGAATGACGCTGTTCTCCACCAGGTTGCCATGGGTTACGTCGTCTTGTTCCTGTATGGCCAATTACTGTAAGAAAAGCACCGACGTTCGAGTCTTATTAAAATCGCCTCCAGGTTCTTGGTGTAAAATCAATAGCTTTTAGAAAGTCACTATGCAGCAAATAGATTTCTGGTTGTAACTAATAAGTCATCCAGGTTCTCCACAGGTTTTACTGTTGAAGAAAAGCCAGTGTCTAGTATGTGCTTTGCCTAATGCAGGAGTGAATGTTCTAAGCAGCAGCAGTTGTGAATCTGCAGCAGGAGTGAGTGTTCTAAGCAGCCTTCAAGACAATCCAGGGCTTGTGATGGACCCCAAGCACAGTACGGTTGAGACGGTATGAGACTTTTGGTTGAAGGAAAACATTACAACTCTGCAAACATTATAGACAAGTCGGTACACCATGAATGACGATCCTTGCCGAGGTGGCTCGGAGCTCACTGCAGTTATTTCTGGTCAACAAGTAGAACGCTTGATCCTTGAAAAACAATGGATAATTTATTGCTGACTTGTAAAAGAGACGCATCTGTCTATGGGAACTGTACGCAAAATCATACACCAACACCACTTGCACATTACAGGAACTCAGGTGAGAGGTATCGCCACATCCCCGGTACAGTCCTGACCTCGCTCAAATCCAATTACACATGTCTCTGCCATTAGGAGTTCCTGGGAGGCCGGCTTTTCAGATCATGGCTCCGGCTTACTGAGAAAACTTTCTACCTTGATGGTGTCCAAGCAGTAGTGAAACCCTGGGATAAGTGCATTAGTGTATGGATTAGTGGAGTTTTACACTGTTTTTTTGTTTTATTCTGTACAATTAAAAGTCCTGGTTTGACTTGAACATCCCTTGTATATAACCGAGAGAAAGATTCAGCTGTAGTTAGACAAAAGAAAAACAAAAATGTTAACGAGTCTCTTGGGAGTCAAAAGATTTGTCTCTTATTATCCATAGAACATGTGTTTAAGTGAACTGGAGATGTTTATAATAAAATGATTGGTTTAAATACCCTTCTGCTAAATACATTCCAACACACTGGCTAAGCTGAAGAAAGACAAAAGAAGAAGATGTAATTAGCTTCAGGAAGAGAAGTCCCTGAGCAGGACTATGATCGCCTCGTGAACATTCGCGCTGTACATGTGCTCTGCGGTGTCGATGCCTTAACCTTTGCCTTATTAGGAGCTGAATAGTGCTGTAATTGCAGTGTGTTATGAGAAGGCGTTGTTGGGAAAGCATTTAACGTGTAAGCGAAGAAGTGATGACAAGGTCGTGGCCTGGTTACGAGGAGCACACATCGCCCTGGCAGCGCTTCTGTTTATTCTGCGAGACGCCATTAGGATTTGGTTATGATGCATGCGTGGACACAGTGTGCGGTGTGTGTGTGTGTGTGTGTGTGTGAGAGAGAGAGAGAGAGCAGTGAGACAGCTCATTTGTCAGTAACACCCTGGTAAATGAAATCCCCCTGAAATTCCAGCGGAGTGTACCGCGGCCTAAAAAGGAGCGTGTTCTTCAGAGTCGTGAAGAGAAAACACCTCCATGTTCCAGCAGTCTGGATCAAACCACTTGCTTTTCCTTCCTAATGAGTCACTGATTTCAGCATCTCTAGTGAACCTATAAAGACTTAATTAGTAGTTTCATATACCATCGCTTGCTCTCTCTCTCTCTCTCTCTCTCTCTCTCTCTATTCGTTTACATGTTTTCCATCTTTCTTTATATCATGTTTTGATTACCTTCATCGCCTTAAGGGATTACTTACAGAGAGGCCAAGAAATTCATTATTTTATTTAATTATGTCATTCAAAAAAAAAAGGAAACAGCACAGCTATATCACCCTCAGGACATCCTAATGCGTGATCATGTTATCTAATGCGATATTTTATAAATCCTGGAATTTAGTCCACATGTTTATCACAGACTGAGGAATGCTAGTAGTGAATTCTTCTGGGAGATTATTTATTTTTAAATTCCCCCAAAAAACTAAAATACACATAGCAACATTACTGAAATTAACTAGTGAAAAATAAAAGTAGTAATAATAAAGCAAAACATTTCAGTAATTGTAATTAAATAATGTACCATAGTATTTTTTGTTGTATTAATTAAATAATAAAAAAAGGTTCTCAAGTAAGAGTAGTTGTACTTTATAATAATATTAATCAAGTGGAGGTAAAAAGTAGTCATCAAAAAATATTACTTAAGTAAAAGTAAAAAGTAATCGGTAAAAAGACACTGAGTAATTGTTTCATAATGTCTGATTTATTTATTTATTTATTTAATCATGTAAGCAGTCAGACAGAATGATAAAATAATGTACACATTGCGACATTTCCAAATAATGAAATAAATGAAATAAATAAAATAAAATAAATTAATAAAACTGAATATTTTTACAAAATAACCTGATAAGGAATAAGAAACATAAATTTCCTAATTTCCCTTTTTTCACAATAGAAAGCTTTTGAAATAAATACCTACTGTAGGTATCATATGTACTGTACTGTACGTTTAAACAGTGTAATTTTTCCTGTGTGAGATTTACTGTATGTTTAGTTGCCCTGCAAATGGCTCAAAAATATAGAAAATAACATTAAACATGTACATTCTGTGTGAAACCCACATGTAGATAGTCTACTTAGTTAGTTAGTTTTTGTTAATTTATGTTGTCAGGTCTCTCTGTCTTGTCTCCGCTAGCCGGTTAACTAGGCCTCTTAGTTAGCTAGTTTAGTGTTTCTGTTAATTTATGTTGTAAATTTATGTTGCATGTAGCACCTTGGTCCTGGAGGAACGTTGTTTTGTTTCACTGTGTACTAACTATGGTTATAATGACAATAAAGCCTACTTGAACTTGAACTTGAACGCACAAAGACTTGGGTGTATGGGGACGACCCCGCAACGAAGCAGCGGTGACCGGATCTGTGGCGCGCTAATCTTAAAACTTGCTGCCCCCTCTTATTTATCCTACTTATCTTGTTAACTAGCTACAAATCAACTTTCCCATCTAGCTACAGTAGCTAAACTGATGAATGGTTTGGTAACGGTTTTGCCATAAATAAGTTGGCTACAGCATGTGCTATGTCTTTCTCTGTCTCTATATACAGTATGTTTGTCCAGCTAGTCAGTTACCCAAGCTAGCAACAAACATGTAGACCGCTTTATACTTTATATACTTACTGGACTAATTTCTCAGAAGTGGCCAAAATACACCAATCCTGTACTTGAGTAAACACAGGTTAAATTATTACTCAAGTAAAAGTAAAAGTCCACTGGTTACATTTCACAAAAGCACTCACTCTCAAGGTTACTTGAATATCGACCCATACTGCTGAGTTTACATAGATAAGTGTAGCGCACAGTATCCTGAAAATCATAGTAAAATATCTCTCTCTCTCTGCTTCCTGACTGTAAACGTGCTGTTACGCATCACCACTCCAGCAGCTCCAAATACTAGAAAACAATGCCATGTGGAAATGCAATGGAGTAGAAAGTCGAAATATTTGTTGTAGAATGTATTGAAGTAAAAGTGTAAAAGTAAAGAGTATGAACTAATAAATCGACTCAAGTGAAATGTGTTAGTACAAGATCAAAGTAAACGTACTTAGATTCCTTTCACTGTATAATGAAGGTTAGTTTGATTAGCAAAACAAGTGTGAGTAGATGGAAGTCCATTGTTTTACAACCTAGAATCATACAGTATATGTGTGTGTTCTTGTCTTTAAGGGAAGTGTAATGAAGCGAGTCAGAGGGTTATTAGCACTTTATTGTTAATCCACTCTGGATTAAGTGAGGACTGTTTACTAATCCTATAAACACTAAACCCATGTAATTTATTCAACCCATGTAACGTTATCTCCATCCCTGTCTAATTCTGGCGTGCTCTGAGTTTGAACAAGATGCAGGCGGTTCACAGTGTTTATGAGAAGATCCCACATGAAGGGCTCACTCCTGTGTTATCCACTACTCCAGAGCTCTAAATGTTTTGGCAGCTCCGAGTTTAGCGCTGATGGATATCAAGGCGACCTGAGTTTGCTTTGTGTGTGTGAGGCTTAGCGTATTTACAGTGTAGTCGAGACATTTGCAAAACCCAATGAAATGTCTAACATCATCAGTCACGTGTTGTATACTATCCAGAGGAAACTTAAAGCATGCAAGTTCAAATTAGTGTTAAACAGCATTGTGTTTTTGTATTCACGTTTTAAAGTTGATCCAGCAAAGCGTGCTACGTACAGTACTATCCAGACGATGTTCCAGCCATGCTTGGGAGTCCATGCTTTGGACAATGGCCAATCATGGGCGTTTGTAAGCCAGGACAAGTGGAAGTGGGTGGATAGCGCTTTAGATAAGATAAAATGAGACTTTATTAATCCTGGAGGAAATTCTTGCCCAAGTGCGGTCTATTGTGCTAGAGGAGGTGCCAATAAACACAACATGGTAATGAAATAGAAAAAGAAAAGAATTTTTTTGACACTACAGAGTTCTGCCTGAGATTGTATTGGGATCATTTTGTGCGGTGTGAGAAGCATTACTTTTATACCTATGCATAAGAATATAGCATACAGTATATTCAACTTTATTCTTAACAATGCATGCTGCTAAACAACGCAAGCAAGTGTATGGTTTAAACAATAGAGATCGATGAGACAACCTATTCTGACAGTCACGTTGCTTGATGTCTGCAACTTTAATAAATATTTATAACAGCACTTTGCTTAAATCGTACAGATTTCATAGTGCGCGAATGCGCAATGCATAATCCACCCCGGCTGAGCTCGAAACGGTTTCCGAAATGACGTTTTTATGTAAATGTCGTTTCAGTTCTTTGTGCAATAAGCCATTCAAAGAGACTCTGAAAATGCCAAAGCCCTTCTTAATAAATTTTGCAAAACCATAACCCTCTCAGCATTTCCAAAGTAAAACTATCTGCATACACACATACATACACACACACACACATACTGGAGTGTTGAGTCATTTTTACAGAATATTAAGCCTAATGTGTGTGAATAGAAAAAAACAAGGCAGACTACATAATAATACCAGCTGAAATCCAATCATGAAATCAGTTCATATACAAATACAAAATTGTTTGAGATTTATTAAACGGCATCATTTTCATAGAAGATCTTTCCTCATGTATGTTCTATATGCAAATTAGAAACGTATCATTTATCAACTGGGTGTAAATGAGTTTATATGTAAATTGTTTGTGGGAGCTTTTCCACGGTGTGGTGCTTAAGCTAATTTGAAAACAAAAAATATCAACTTAATCAGTGTAATGTCACCCTATGAAAAGGTGAAAGAGTTAGTGTGTGTCTAAGGCTTTGTTTACTTTACAAGTGATCCGAACAGGATTCATAATTTCAAGTGACTTTTATCTGACTCTAATGTAGATGGATCTGTCCTCTGAAATGGCCCACATGTGCACACAATGATGCATCTTTGTTCGGACCAGCTGGGTTAAAACATGTCATAGTTACTGTAGGTGACTGCTCATTCGTTTCAAACAATAGATGCGATTCTAGTGAAAACAAATATGTTGGGGGTTTGGCTCTGGAGGACAGTGAGCAGTTAGTCAGCTGTATTTTGTATTTATTGAAGTTCAGAAAAAGAAATCATGTGGCAGCATATCAGATACGTATATATTCAATTTAAGACCAAATACAAAAGTGACCCAAATTCAATCTGAAAAGCATCAGATTTGTATGTTCAAATACAAAGAATTTACTTGGCATGAGGCGGGGTACACCCTACACAGGGTGCCAATCCATCGCAGGGCACACACACTATGGACAATTTGAGAATGGCAATTATCCTAATCTGAAGGTCTTTGGACTGTGGGAGGAACCCAGAGGAATCCCACCAAACACAGTAAGAACATGCAAACTCCATGCATAGAAAGATGCGAATCAGACCTGACCAGGAATCGAACCCAGACCCTGAAGGTGCAAGGCGACAGTGCTAACCACTACACCACCATACGCACCCATAAAATCAATATCCTGCCAAATAGCATGAAGGTAAAAAATAGTTCAGTTTGATTTTGTGAAAACAATTACATACAGTACATTTTCACTCCATGATTAATTATATTTTTAACAACGGTCATTGTCACAAAGCCACTTTACAGAATAAAAGAAAAAGATAGAAATGTGTATATGAATTAAATGATCAAGATCGTCCGTAATGAACAAGCCGAGGGTGACGGTGGTGAGGATTTGTGCAATTTCGGCATTTGGCAGACGCTTTCATCCAGAACGATCTGCGAAAGGGCTTTGAAGTTTCCATCATTAGATACAGTAGATTCTTACACTGGGTAACTCGGTTTCTAACTAAATACCATCAATCACTGTTAGAAAGGTTTTTTGTGGGGGTGGGAGGGTTACCCCAGATATTAAAGAAATTTGGTTGTTCTTTAAAAACTGCCTGAGACTCGGCTGTATGGACATCTACAATACGTTCATTCTACCCTCCAGGTGGCAGAACAGAAAACAGGTCTTCCTCGATCTCTGAGACATGGGGGGACCAACTGAGCAGTGCTGAAGTTAACAAGCTTTTGGAATGAACAACCCTAAACTAACTACCTGGATATTAACATCGGTCCAACTGGTACCTCAGCATGATTTGTTTCTTCGTAATCGAGGTCAAATTTTAGTAAATTCTCATTTCTAATTTAGGGATAAATAAATAAATACACACATGCAGAAGATGATAGGGCTGCTGCCTGCCTTCCATTGATTGTGTTAAATAAATTAACTACAATTAAAAGGTTTTTAACAAACGTTTTTAAGCTGCATAGACTTCATTTTCATACTGTAGGGTGATAGGGTCTTGTTTTCTGTTATGTAATAACACCTAATGTGTTTAATACATTTGACATATAAACACTGATCTTTTTGCTCTTTTTTTTTGTTCTACATCAATGTTTACCAGAGTACACAAATAACATTTTATACATAAGTTTTATGTGTTTTGAAATGTAGGAACAAAATGATGCAAATACCGTTTTTTTTTTCTTTTTGCAAATATTCTTTTCCTGTGTAGGCTGCAGGTCGTACGCCATTAGATGACATCTGTCAGCGACTGCACGTCTCACAAATTGGCCGTTCTGAGCTTTTCAGCTCGAAGAATAAAGGCTGACCCAATGCTGAGCTCTTTGTCATTCTCAGACCCACTCGAGAGAAATAAAGCACAGTGATCACAAGAACAAGCAGGGGGAAAAAAGAACCTACGTCACTCTGCTTCTTCACAAGAAAAATTTTATGGCTTGATAAATTTTTCTCTTTACTTCCAGTCCCATTATCTACAGTACCCCACTGACACATCAGCCTTAGAGGAGATTGATTTATTTTAAAGGAACTATTACAGGGTTAAAATGATTGGCTCCTGAACAAATTGTACTTTCTCCTTTCACTCTAACCTGTACAAAAAAAAAAAAAAAAAAAAAAAATCACATTGCCAAATGAAAATCCATTTACGGTCTGAAGCACATTATAGCAAGGATGAGTCATGGCTTAATTTTGGGTGCCTTGGTGGACTGATGAACTATCAAAGTATTTAAAAGTTCCAGAGCTGGTTGTTCTGACAAATAAGACAGAAAAAGCTCTAATTCTTTCTCCTATCTATTGCTGTGGTCATCTGCTGTCTGGGTCATGATTGGCTAAAGCATCAGCTGAAGGTGAAGTGCAGAACGAACCATGCATGGTGACCAGTTGAAACCAGACGAGTGTGGTTATTTCTGTCCATGTAAAAGATGCAGTTAGGAAATATTCTCTCGGAGGTGTTCTACTACTTTTAGGACTATGACTGTAAGTAAACACAGTTCTTCTAGAACTAAAAGTATTTAAAAATGACCATTTAGAGGCATTTAACAGCTACCAGGCACTGATATGCTAGAACCACTTTTAGGACTACAACTGTAGTTACTGTTCCTTTTGAGATGCTGATGTTCTAGAACCACGTTTAAGACTACAACTTCAGTTAATTTTCATCTAAAAACATAACCACTTTTAGAACTTTGGTTACCTCTGGAGATATTGCTGTTTTAAACTAATTTCAGGAGTTCAACTGTTGACACTTTGCCTCCTGGAGACATTGATGTTCTTTTGGTACCATGAGGAATACCATTTCTCTGAGGGCATTATCATTCTAGAACTAGTTTTATGACCATGACTTTAGCTAGAACGTGGTTCTAAGTAGACACTGTTCCACTGAAGTGTTTTCCAGACTGTGAAACCAACATACAGTAGGATAATACTGGCTAGAACTGATTTCAGAATGTACAGAGCTTCTGACGTTGTTTTAGAACATTACCTTCAGGATAGATTTTGTTACTTTGGTGGCAAAGACTTTCAATACTACAGTGGCTGTTAACAGTGTCTTTGTACTGTAGGAATCACATTTATAGAACAATTTTCAAGACAACAACTCATATAAGGATTCCTCCAAAAGATTGACTATTCTTGGAATGCTGTAGGTTTCAGGTTCCAAGAATAATTTCAAGACAACTCTCGTGATTCAGGGGAAAAAAATTCTGTAATCTTTGAAATACTAATCCAAGTTGCCTAAGAACATGCGGTTTATCACATTTGGCTAATTCGAACTACATGTTGGTTATATGCCATCTGGCAACAGACAGCTGTTTCAGATTGGCAGGAGCTGCCTGGGCTTCTGATATTCTGACTGAGCTGAGGCTAATGAGCCTTGCACAGCGGAGGTCGAGGCAACAGTAATGACAAGTTCAGCAGGAAGTGCTTCATTAATGAGGGACGTTGTGTCACACGGGTGTACCCAGGGACACAGTGTTATTCAGCTTATCTGTATTTCTATTGAGTGGGAATTAGACAGCAGAACCTGACCAGGGATTAGACTTGCACCTAAAGACAAAACTGGATTGGACCTGAAGAAAGTCGTACTCATTTCAACAGGTTTCAATCAGAGTGCTAGGACTAGCGCCTAGCTAGAACTAAAAATGTACAACTTTTTTTAGAATGAGTTCATGACGGTAAATACAGTTTTCTTGAAAGCATCACAATTTTAGATTCATACCCCAGATTGTAAATGCTGTTTCTAAGGGTGCCACCATTCTACAAACTGGGCCTACAGTACACCAGCTTTTAGGTACCCTAGACTGTAAATGCTAGACTTTGAAGACCTAATTGGTCTAGATCCAGTGGTTTAGACTAACCTGGTGGTCCCACTATTGTAGAATCCTATTCCACAATTAAGGCATCACCAATATCATGAAGATATGACCTTTGGTTCTGTATTGTGCATGGTTTTACTAGGTGGCCAAGACACCTAGTAGGTGAACTCTAGGTCACTGTCTCGTGATGTTAGCTGGAATTGTTTTTATTTATGTTTTATTTTTTCATTTATTTACAGTACAATTTTTCCATTTCCATTTATTAATGGTTTCCATTTGTTTAGTACACGTTCCAATGAAAATGCCTACATTTTTCACTTTATTAATATGCAATGTGGCTTGGGGCCATATTTGACTGAAGCTGGATTTATGCTGAACAATTTACAGCCTGAAAACACTTGCACAATCTTGATTGTAGCATGAAATCCAAGTGTGCAGGATGCAAGTTCCAGAAAATGCTCCATCAAACTAAATTTATTTACTACCCAAGAAACAACAAAAGCGTGAAATGGACCAAGAACTACAGTAGCAAAAAACAATATTAGGACGGAAAAACTATGACACAGATAGAGACCTCGCTTGAGTAAGACGGCTAATTAGAAAACATAAAACCCATGTGAACAAAATATTTCATTTCATTGAATATGCGTTCCCTCTGTTGGACTTGTTGAAATTGTGTATGGTAGAACTGAATAAATGTCCCTGCAGTCTTAGAAAGCAAAATGTTTCACCCTTACTGCTTGTGCGACAATTCATTTAGAGTTTTATCAGTGATGATAAATAAAAAATTCAGAGTGTGATGGTGCCACAGAGCTCATTTTAAACCCACCAGCTGGGGGACGGAAAACTTACGAGACAGCCACAATATATCACTAGCGATAGTGATTACAATAACATGCTCATGGACAAAAAGAAATATAAAAAAAAATTACCTGAAGCTCACTATAAAGGACATTTCCTCAAAACTTGATTTCTGGATTTTCTTCAGTCATAGGTCTGGAATGACCTCTGGATATGTCTGACTCATCCTGGTGCCCTGTTCTAGCTGCTATCTCGTCTAATGGAGGTCCTATAGGGATCTGCTTGGGATGCATGTGGTGACTGGGGACAGTTACATTTGACTGATGGAGACAGCTGTTTTCTGAGGACTGCATTGGCTTAATAGTTCAGAACTAGAATTTCCTACAGTTTTATACCTGATCCTCCAAAAATGAAAGTGGCATCCATGTTAACTTAAACACATCTCCTGTTACAGTATACTGAAAGTATACTAATGTTTAGTATCCTAACACACAGTATGACTGCAGATCAATCCCTGCTATCCATAATCACCCAAATGAGGATAGGTTCCCTGTTGAGTCTGGTTCCCCTCAAGGTTTCTTCCTTCTGCCATCTCAGGGAGTTTCCCTCAGCACCGTCGCCCTTGGCTTGCTCATCAGGGACTATCTGATCATTCTGATTCATATCCATTTTCTCATATATTTCATACACATTTCCATAATTTTCTTTTGATGGTGTAAAGCTGCTTTGCGACACTGACCATTGCATTAAAAAGTGAATGAGGAATCGGAATCGTCTCATGTAGAGTGAAAACAAATGAAGGTGGGTTTAATGCAATATTTAGGTTGATAGAAAAAGTCCCGACTTACAAACTAATAAAAATGGAACCGGCTTCTTGTGTTTGCACTGATTGCGTGTGTTTGGTTTAGAGATTTTTCTTGTTTGGGGTAGAACCATGTCGGAGGAGCTCATTATTAAATTCCCGCCCTAGGCCTCACAGAGCTACAGGCTGGATCTGAGCAGTGCGGGTAATCTTTTTGGACTGGGGACGTTGTTAGTCGGTATATAGCTTCCAGTCATGTCTAAATGAACTGACACACACTTCACTTTAATGGCTTCCTGAGTGAGACATTGATGAACAGGTTTGTGTGTGTCTCTCACAAATGCAACGAACACCTGCCGAAGTCATTTCTACAGTTTGTGAAGAACATAGTGGATTAATTTACTTTGTGTGTGTGTGTGTGTGCCACAAATCTTAATAAGGACACAAGGAATGCTTTGACTGTCAATTCCCAATAAACATGTGGGCTTTTTCAGCCTAGCGGAGCATGATGAGATCCTTCCTGTTGACTAAACAGCAGTTATTATGAGCATCAGTCTTAGAGATATGACACACACACACACAGTGTTACTTCCTGAATATGAAATGGAGAAAACATCAGTAGGACGTCACCATGTCATTAAATGAAATAAGACGCTGATCTTCTGTCTGTTTACACAATCATGGAGTCTTCCTGTGTTCTTCTGCTCCTCTTCCAAGGTAAGTGTAATGGCTCCGTTTGATCTCCGTAGAACCTGACATCAAAGCTAAACTAAAGCACTCACACTGGAGACTCCTTCTATAATTTATTAACTAAAAAATCTTTCCTATATGGTGCAGAAACAATCTTTTTTAGTGCTTGGATCAGAATGAATGAGTGTTTTTGCACTGTCATGCTAAATCCATGATTAATGAGCGCTACCCGAATGTTGACCTCCAGTCCAACATCAGCTAATTTCCCAAGAGGCTTTGTGTCTGTCAGCTTTACCCCAGACTACATTAGTACTGAGAATCTGGTTGAGCAGCTCAGAGTCTCAATTTATTTATTTTTCCTTTCCATTTTCTTCCTTTTTTTGCTTTACTCTTACATTCTTCAAACTGAAATATTTTACTGCTGTTTTTGGTCCAAACATGTCTCATTAATTGTCTCCAGTCTGGCACGTCTTCTATTATTTATCAACCAATATCCTAAAAAGAAATGTTGGGTGTGTGCGGTCATTACTGTCACATTTCTTTTAAATATGCCTTTGAGCCACGCCCACTCCATGTCCCATCTATGTAAACTGCCTGGTCAAAAAAAGTGACATAGTCCAAAAATTCATTCAATTCCGATCGCTCTGTAATAGGCTCCATCTGAGCTCATCAGACCACATGACATTTTCCCATCACTCCAAAGTCCAATCTTTAAAATCCCTAACAAATTGAAGACTTTTGTCCTGATGAGTCTCACTAACAAGGGGTTTTCTTAGGAACACACAGCTGTTTAGTCCCAATCATTTGAGTTCTCATTGCGTGTGTTATTGCTCTTATTGTCACTATTAAACTATTTTTTATATTATATTTATTATAATTATTACTATTAGATATACTGTATATATATATATATATATATATATATATGTATATATGATTTTTTCTGACCTTCCACAAAGTTGAATGTCCTATCCTTCCAGGTTTGGATAATGTGTTGAAATGTTCTTAACCCATTTTCAGTCATTTAGTATCTTCACCCTGCGATGGATTGGCACCCTGTCCAGGGTATATCTGCCTTGTGCCCCAAGCATCCTGGGATAGGTTCCAGGTCCCCGTGACCCTGAATACAAGATAAAGCGGTATAGAAGATAATGAGATAATATCTTCTTAGTTGTTTGCTTGATGGAACCCAATAATTGTGTTTTTTTTTTTTTGGTTTTTTTTTTGGCCGGGTGGCATAAATACATGTTTTAAAAAGTTGTTCCTTGAAAATCATTGTTTCTATATTGAGAAACAAGAAGTTTCTAGGCTACCTAAATGCTTGAATATTTCATTAATTCATTTAAAAAGAAAAAGCTAAACATGTTTCACTAAACAGTTGAAGATTTTTAGATTAGAACTATATTTACTCCAAATGTGCGCTGATGTTTCCTATTATCTTTAAAGATTAAAGATCTCTTTAGAGTGTTGTAAAATATTAAATAAAAGATGATGAATTGTGATATTTATTTTTTTAAAGCAGTAAAGCCTTACTACTCACTTCACCTAAAAGTTCACCAAACAAACCACAAAAACCGATCAGATTTTACATGCTGTTAATGAAATTTTTCTTTGATGACTCTCTTTCTTTCTTTCTCACTAAAAGCGAAATAAAACACTGGTATTTTTAGCTCATGGGATGCAGAAGCAGCTGTTGAGTCCTGATCGATCTTGTTCTGACACCCAGCTGCTCTTCAGATGAACTCAACTGACATCACGTCAAACATTAACACCCTCCACACTTTTACAAACACAAAGATGAATACTTTAACATTAACATTACTTTTAATTACTGTAACACCTGAAGCAAGCTTTTACAGCTGTTTAGAAAAGAGCAATCCTACTGTAATACTATGTGATCTTGAACATGAGACATCAAAACCAAATGTACACTGGATCCAAGAACTGTATCTCCGATCTGTTTTAACCTTTTAATTGGCATAAGATACTGGCGTAGCCATAAACCAAAAAAATCAACAGAATGGGGTAAAAAGTAATCTAACTCTTTATACCTTGTACTATGTTAAACGCTCGGTAAAGAGCCCAACAGAGAATGCGGAAATCCAGCATTTTATACTGTACCTGGTGACCAGAACCTCCCCCATGATAGAAAATTTCCCCTGAACATCACAAGCTTGCATCATCATTATGATCCCAAACCTGAACCCAAAAGAATAAAACTGTACAGGGAAATGTATTAAAATTCACAATTGTCCCCTTAGGAGCACTACGGTACATTTCTATGGCATTAATTACACCTCTGGGGACAACTCAGTCCAAAACGAGTGTTTTCCCAAAGTCACAGAGGACATTAATGATCATTGTGCACACAGAGAGTTTCAACATGGCATTTAAAAATAGGAATAATCAAGCTGAAATACTTGTTCATTCAATACTTTCATTATTTTTATTCTGCAAAGTGATTTGATAAAATTACGGCTCTACTGTTAATCACGGGCGTCTGTGAGCTCACATAAGCCGAAGGAGCAGAAAGCGCGGTCCTCCTAATGTGTTACCCCACCCCCAATGGTGCATGAGCGAGCAGTTCGAAAAGGTGTACACCCGTTACTATTCACCCATTGGCAGGCAGTATGGCATCCTGTATGGCATCCTGTAGGATTATAGATGAATGGCCACATTTGGCCCTTCCTGGTCCAACATGACTGCGCACCAGTGCACAAAGCAAGGTCCATAAAAACATGAATGAGTGAGGTAGGTTTGGAAGAACTGCACAGAGTCCTGACCTCAACCCAATGCTGCAATTGCTGCTTTGTGATGATGTTAATCGTTAAAAGCGCTATACAAATAAAATTGAATTGAATTGAATTGAACCCAATGGAACCCCTGTGGGATGATAAAGAGCTGAAACTGTGAGCCGGGCCTTCTTGTCCAACACCAGTGTCTGACCTCACAAATGCACTACTGGAAGAATGGTCAAATATTCCCATATACACACTCCTAAACCTGGTGGAAAGCCTTCTCAGAAGAGTTGAAGCTGTTATAGCTGCAAATGGCCAACATCATATTAAACCCTATGGATTAGGAATTGGATGTTACTCAAGGTAATATGTTACTCAAGTCTATGTTTTTTTGTAAAACAAATTCATTATCAACCGAAAACACATTAAGCAAGGTCAAAAGTTTATCATAGCACCAAGGATAATTGGATAATTTAAAGGAAAGTGGTGTGCGAGCCTTTACGTTAGCACAAGCTAATCAGTGTATCTAAAAGACCTTTATTAGCTGAGGGCAGAATTCCGGGATCTGCCTGAACACGTTTAGACACCCTTGATGCTTTTGCGTGGTCTAAAGTAATTAAAGCAAAGCTATCAAAAGACCAGGTCCCTGGAGAGCCGTGTGCTGTGACAGCTCACTAAACTCTTTGGCTAATTATCAACCCTCTTTATGAGCTGAATTGGTTCTCTAAGCATCAGGAAAGCCCCGTGGGGACGAGGTTCGAGATTTATATGAGCAAATTAACAGATATGAATTTCCACTTAGTCACAATGAGAGACTGCGGGAATAGAAAAGAGTCAAATGGGGCGATTAATTGTTCTGTCCCGTCGGTAACCTGACAGCTTTATTTATAGAAGCATTTCCTTGTTAGCTGCTCTAGCAATAATGGAGCAATCAATGGTCATGCTTCAGACATGGGCTTTGTAGCAAAACACATTACGGGTTCAATGAAATGAAAACACTGTCTGGTTGCACTCAAAATATACTGAGATTTAAAGCTGAAGGGATGTGTTCATGTTCATGTGTTTTTATCAAAATCAAAAAGCAATTTGAAAAAAACAACCTTATTCAACTCCTGAAATGTGACAGTTCCTCAACCTCAGCTCAAGTTTTGCGACCATTGTTGTGGGCGGAGCCTAGCTAGAAGTGAAATAATCTTCTGAGCACGTTAACTAACGCTGGATATTAAAATCTTGTTGGCTTGGAATGAAAGAAAATGCTTAAAATAAATACATGTTTATCTGACAGTAAATTAAGGTGTAAACCTGAGCTTACACAGTGATAGGAGCCGATAACCGTTTCATAATCAATCATTGGACGACTGATTAATGAGATCAATGATCGATTAATAATTGGTTTAATAGCACAGTAGAGTGCTTCTTTAAATCAAAATTAAGATGCATATAAGTGCATTATGATTGGTGTTGGTTGTTATAAATTTTTCAGCCTGTAAAGTTTGTCACTTGAAACACGAGCACAATCTACTGTAAGTCATCAGAGCCAAAATCCCTAACCCTCATTCCTTGCAAAAAATGCATTCCAAAGTTGAGCTGAGACTCTCATAAACCTCCTGCAGTCTTACTGAGCTAAACTGAGTCCAATATAGTACAAATTTGACTCTTTTCTGTTCCGGTTAACCATATAGCCATACTGTGCGGCTACTTTCCAGTTAACAGTGTATCTAGTTCCTGGTTAGTCATACACAATCATGTTGTAAACAAGCACAGTTTTTGCCATTCTTTGCACTCGCATTCTCGCTACACAGCCTGAGAGTGCAGGAAAAAAAAAAAACATGCAACATGCAACATAGCATGTTACTAGCATAGAATGTTTTAGAAAATCGATTACCATTTTTCATAATTGATAGCTTGAAATGCACAGGAACTTGACTGATCATTGACTATAATCAATAATCAACCCATCATTACTGGTAACACTAACCCACTCTTATTATCACTCGACAGAATGTTAGGTATGGAACATTTTTCGATACACAGGCACTTAGACAATTACAAGTATCCTAGATCACCAATTTCACAGTATTGTTAGCTTGGCCTGATACATCTAGTCCTAGACCTACAGTAGACCAGACCTGAAATAGACAATTATACAATAGTATTTACCACTACCTGATAGTCCAGTCCTGCATCTGTTATGTTTAAGTTCAGACTTAAAGTACATATACTGTACACGTTATACCTTACTGCACAATGAAATTCTTTATTCCTCGTATATCCCAGCTTTGTTATTAGGCCGGGGTCAAAGCGCAGGGTCAGCCTTTAGTCAGCTCAGGTTAAGGGCCTTGCTTAAGGCAACGCTGGCAACCTACTGGAGATTGACTTGAACTGCCGACCTTCCAATCAATGGCTCAGAGACTTTACACACTAAGCCACCACCGTCCATTAAAAATAAATAAATAAATAAATAAATAAATAAATAAAGTTGTTTTAAATTTAGTTAAAGCTAAATGGCAGTTAAAGCTGGTTTGGAATTAAACTTGAAGTTTGAGTCATTATACTCTACATTGGATTCGGGCTCTGACCAGCATTGCACAATGACATTTTTAGTAGGTGATGTACTTGTACTTTATCTACTCTACAGTCACCCCTATGAAATATTTGCAACTATGCACAGGTCATACAGTATATTTAACATCCTGACGATCCTGAGAAGAAGAAAGTCACATTAAAAGTCCAACCTTAATTACAGAACTATGAAAAGTAAAGTGTTTTTCAGGTACAGAATTTTAGATTATTTTGGTTAAAGCTGGATTACGAGTGCTAAATGGCTCATTAATCATGACCTTACTTTTCGTACGGCCGGTGTGGTGGCTTTGGATGCATAAACAACCTAATCACTCATTCACAAACACCATTAGCATGCTTTTACGAAACAAATGAACAAAAATCATAATTACCAAACCTCACACCACGCACCCAGTCAGACCCCTGACTCCTGGCATTTGTTCTAAACACGTCTTTAGAAAGCTTTTCCAGGTCATATTTTTACTGCATGCTAGTTTTAACGAGTTAATGAGGGCTTGTTAACATCGCATTGTATAACATCAGAGATCATTGCAGCAGTTTCACGTTTCCCAGCAAGTAAAATTCTTGAATATCGTTGAAACTTTCTATAATTTCTAAAAATAAGGCTAGATCAAACCAAATATAAAATGATTAAGCTTATTTTTATTTAAACGTTTGATAAAATGCAAGTCAACAATTTGGACAGATAATATTACTGGAGTTGAAAAAATGTTTTGAAAGGAAAAAAAAAACACTTTTTTTGCTGGTAATTTTAGTAACAATTGACTGGAAAGAAACTTAAAAACTTATATTTGGTTAAACATACATGAACATAAAAGGGCTAATTGATACAAAAAAATAAAATAATTTAATCACAATTTTACACAAAGAAATTAAAATGAAGAACTTGCATTTAAAAACATTGTTTTATCAAGTTTGAACAGAATATTTTTTTTAATGCTTATATACCAGAGGTCAAAGGCGGCAAAGGTTAAAAACAATTAAATAAATAAGCTCGATAAGATCAATAGCAGCTCGACTCTGGCGCTAATGCTGTACAAAATAATAAAGATGATCTCCACATCACACCGGAGACTTGTTATCCTAAGCTGGTGTGGTGTTTGTGTTGTGTGGATGGTGCGATTATATTATCATGGTTGTAATTATGGTTTGTCATGGACAGGAAGAGATGTAATTAAAGCCACTCAGTATTTTCTTTATAGAAATGACATTAAGGATAGAAGCAGTGGTTAAAGGTAGGATTCAGGGAAAAAACCTTGCTCACACACATAAGGCTTTGTTCTGGACTTGTTCCTGCCTGGTGTCTCTAATGATGTCCTTTAGAGCTGGCGTCCTACAGAGCACTGTCTTTGACGTCAGGTAGGTGAGTGGCAGGAGTCCTGCTGTTGCCATGGTTGTGCTCGCTTGCGGTGCACCAGTGGTGGATGAACGACGGTGAAATAAAACCATGAAGGGAATGAATCAAGGAGAATAAAAAACATACAGAAGATTCCCTGTATATCAAGTGCAACTGTATAAAAATAAGCAAAAGTCAAAACATAATTATATGTTATTATAATAATAATGATTATTATTTAAAATTAAGTGTGAGGGTCAACCCTGGCCATGTCTGACTGTATGAAAGCAAAATACTGAACAAGAATGTTTTATATCATCTGTCGCATCATATCTGTTTATTAAATTATAATGCATCATGAATACAGGTAGGAATAAAGATAAAAAGAATAAACCACTTACTGACCCGCAGTAATAGGTAAAATAATCAGCTTCAGGGTGGAATCTGTGCGGTAACTACATTTCTACATACCGCTCTGTTGTTGATGAGTTTCCTACAACAGAACTACACATAGTGTTTTATTCCTTCTGTGTTAAAGCAGGACTTTAGGAACATTCTTAATGGAGAACAACTTTCTATTAAAAAGAAATTCTATAGAATTATTATTTCTTAAAATGTCTGACATGGAACCCTGTTTTTTTGGGTTCTACATAGAACCTTTCATGGTTAGGGGAATCATTAAAACAAGGGCTTCAAGGCACTTTTCTGAGAACTTGTATATGAAAATCATGAGTTTACATGAAATTAAACATTACTGTAAATTTCTTCATAGCTTGAATCAGGACAGGGGTGAGGGGCGTCTCCGGGATCTTGGACAAAAACATGGACAAGAACATGGACAGGGTGTTTCGAAAAAATACTGGGAGAAATAATTGCTAAATTGCACAAAAAACAAAAGTCCATATCAAAGACAATCGAGACATTTCCAAGCACACAGGGAGTAAATTCGCTCCAGATGCACAGGCTTGGATATATTTATAGGCTGTTACTGTTCTAATTATGAATCGTGATGCATACAAACATGCACATTCCACTGCAGGGGATGGAATCTTATTAACTTTTTAAACCCTGTGTGATTACTGGTAACACTAACTATTTACGTAGGATGTGAAACAATCGTGTATAAATAGAGAAATCACAGCACTGTCCTAACTTACCCTAGTAATTGTTAGACTTGCTGTTGCTTCTTTTATTGACCATAAATATTGACTTTGTATACTGAGTGAGGATTAAGAAAAAAGATTAGATATACAGTACTGTGCAAAAGTCTTGACCCACCTCATTTCTTCATATAAAATAAAATGGATGTAGATTAAATAGAAGAAATGGGAACAAATGGTTTCCTGTAACAGGCTGCAAAGTGCCTAAAGATACAATTTTAAAACCTCAGCAGCAACCTCATTTCCCCTCTCGTCTGTTCCAACCACTTAGCATTCAGCATCAGCAGTAAACTAATCACCGGCCTGATCATCTGTTCATCATCTGCACCTTTTTTTTTACAGGTTTATGCCTTATGTTAGATGCTTTTCATGCTTAAATGATTCATAAGTCACTTTAAACATTCCTCTGAAACTCTTTAGATAAAAGGACTGGACTGAAAATGAGAGACAAAAAGAATTATTACTTGCAAAAGTATTTATACGCCTTAAACTTTTCCACATTTTTTTCAAATGACAACGACAAATGTAAATGTGTTTTATTGGGATTTTATGTGACAGACCAACACAAAGTGGCACATAACTGTCAAGTGGTAGAAAAATGATTTTCGTTTAAATTTTTTTTACAAATAGAAAAATCTGTGGCGTGCATTTTTCTTCAGCCCCCTTTACTCTGATGCCCCCGAACTAAAATCCAGTGAAACCAATTGGCTTCGGAAGTCACCCAACTAGTCAATATAGTCCACCTGTGTGTAATTTAATTTCATTATGAATACAGCTGTTGTGGAGAATTTTAAATCCCAAGCTTCTTAAAGAACATCTCACAGAGCACGCTTCAATCCATCATCTAAATGGCACAAATGCAAACCTACAGTACCAAGACATGGCTGTCCACCTAAACTGACATTAAGCATAAATCAGAGAAGCAGCCAAGAGCCCCATGGTCACTCTGGAGGAGCTGCAGAGATCCACAGCTCAGGTGAAAGAATCTGTCCACAGGACAACTATTTGTCGTGCACTCCGAAAATCTGGCTTTTACGGAAAAGTGGCAAAAAGAAAGCCATTGTTAAAAGAAAGCCATAAAACATTATGTGTAGTAGCATGGTGGTGGCAGCATTATCTATTTGGAACCAAATAAAGGGCAATCTTAGATGAAAACCTGTTAGAATCTACAAAAGACTTGAGACTGTTAGACTGGCTCAGTCAAAGTAAAGACATAAATCCAAATGAGAATCTGTGGCAAGACTTAAAAATGTTCCCAGAAGCTCTCCATCCAATCTGACTGAGATTCAGTTATTTTGCAAAGAAGAATGGGCTTAATTTTTACTCTTTAGTTGTGTGAAGCTGGTAGAGACACACCACAAAAGTCTTGCAGCTGTAACTGCAGTAAGACACAATTCTACAAAGTATTGACTCAGGGGGGCTGAACACAAATGCATGCTACACTTTTAAGATATTTATTTGCAAAAAAAGGAATAATAATAATTAAAACTATAATAATTAAAATAATAATTAAAATAAAAGCCATTTATCATTTTCCCTCAACTTCGCAAGTATGTGCCAGGTTGTGTTGGTCTATTATATAGAATCCCAATAAAAATGTGGTGGTAACATGACAAAATGGCAAAAAGGGATATCAATACTTTACATTAGAAAATTAATTATGATTATGATTATTATTATGTGCAGTGGGTGAGGATAAACCTTGCTGTCTAAAGAGTCTATAGTATTACAGCAACTAAAGTCCCGACTCTTCCTTTGGAGTGCCAGTGATACCGTTTTAATATCACCACTAGAGTGATGAACACTAATTTGTAGCGCGAGTCGAGTTCTTTAAAATGCAATTAACCTCTCATTACAGAACTTTAATTTGGAGCCTTAAGAAAGACACAGGGGAGTTGTTTAAACCTTACAGCATCCTTTTATATTCATTCAGCGGAGGTATAATTCTTTCTAATAGGAATTTAAGATAGTTTTGCCTTATTCGCTGTTCATTTCACTTATTGAGTGGCTTATTTCAAATATTTGCCCTCGGCCTGTACAACGCTGACAGTCTTTCTAGTTGTGAGCGGGATTTGGCAGCGATCATGTTGGTCCTCCCGGAGCTGGCGAGGATGATAAACACGGAAAAGCTGTTCACTCTCTTGCCAAGAGGCGGAAAGTTTTCTCAGCTGTGTCATAGAACACAGTTGAGAGACAGTAAGTGGGAGGAGGGAGGATTATGTTAGGCTTTACTCACTTATAAGGGAATGATTTACTAAACAACTTCGAACGTATAAACGACGCTGACTGAACAGTGTTTTTATTTTCGTGGTGAGACTAATTGTCCAATAAACATTCCTTAGTAACTCCTGAACAAACATAGTTGTTTCAGATGTTTTTTTTTTTTACGCAGAGCTTTCACTTATACATCATATACAGTATCTGGTTATTAATATTTTATTAATATGTTAGTTTTTTTAGCCTCCATACAACATAAAAATAAGTACAAGATAATGAAGTTGTTATACATTTAAAGTTTAATGTACCTTCGGTTGCTAATTGTCAGTCGCCAGCTCCACCAACCGCAGTTAAGGAAGGATATGTGTTGGCGAAGCAAAATAACTGGTTAAACATACAAACAAACTAACTGTTGATAATAAATAGTGTTTGTGGAACTGTTGTATAAAAGGAATATCATACTAGAGATAATATCAGCATGGCTGCGATATCTACATTACCCGGGCTGCGCCCTCATGCCTAGGACAACAGCATAACTTCGAGTGTGATGTTGCTTAATTATTCAACACCTTTAGACCAATCAGAATCCAATCCAAAATCCAAATTAAGTAGTAAGAAAGTACTTCTTTCCAAAAGAAGTAAGAAGAAAATTGTAATCTGTGAACTAACGAGCAATCTGAGACTGGTGAAGCTATTAAAGAAGCTGCATTAATTTTTCTGAATTTTCTGGCAAGAAAACAATGGAGGGCTATGACCTTTGCTAGAACTCTCAAGACAACACTTGACGCACTTTTACATTATTTTCGACTGTAAAACCTATAAAACACAGTGTTGTGTGAAAAGTTGACTTTTATTCTGAGAAACAGATAAATAATACATTGAAGACTCTTGTTCAAAAATAGCCATGTGTTGGTTTTTCACACGATAAATTATTTAAAACCTTATAGCAAAATAATCACCCATCTCTGGTACAACAACGCACACACTCGCTACACAAAACTAACAATAGGTCCTGTATCAACGGTTATCAAATACAGAAACGTACTGAAATTAATTGAACAAATTGAACAAATGACACATCAATTATCATCACAGTCTATTTACAGCGGTTCACATGTGAGTTTTTTTGTTTCCGGGGTAACAAATCCTCACCCTTTTTTTTTTTTTTTTTTTTTTTAAGAAATGCTCTGTCTATCAGAATATCCACCTGAGCTAGCAGTCCATGGGACTTGTGTTTCTGAAATTTACAACCACTTAAAAAATGGCGAAACAACAAAAAGTTTTTATATATTGCAGAGGGATGAAGATGTGTGCACAATATGTCCTTTAGAACCTGGTCTCTGACGTCCCTCTTTTTAGAGTGCTACTTATGAACTCATCATGCTCAAAACTCAAATTGTTGTGCGACCGTGAGATCATGAGCAGTTTCTCTTTTTTGGTGTAATCCCGCTTAATAGCCACTGGGGGCACCAGGAGCCTGTCCATCGGGTCTTCTTTATTCTCCAGTTTGGTGTAGCCTTTACTGTTGCTGCGATCTAGCCTCGGCCAGCTGGGGTGCTTGCGCTGTTCTGGTTGTACAGTCAGCATGGTGGGACCTCGTTCCAGGTCTAACGACTTGGAGTGAGCCGAGAGCATATGGATAGAGTTATTAGAGCCAAAGTCTTTCCGGGCTGCTCCGGGAGAAAGAAAGCGGCCACTGGTGGATCCAGGGGAAAGAGAGCATGGTGAAGCAGATGGAGATGAAATTTCAGGACATTCTGTAGCAGAGTTACTGCGGAGCAACGCTGTACTGGGAGGCTTGAAGGCTTTTGATATATCTGGAATAGGTACAGTTAAGGATTCCATAGACGAAGGTATGGATCTTTCTCGTAGCTGCTCAGAGTCCTCAGTTATGTTGTCAATGTCAGGCTCGTCAATCACGCAATTGTTGAGTTTGATGACGGGAAGTGTGAAGGCGCTAATCGAGGATGATACAATGGAGCGCGTCTGGCACTTCTTCAGATCTTTACGCTTGTCTTCCCAGTGACGTAAGCCTTCTGGTTGAAACCCGAATATCGATCCGGAACGTTCCCTGTATCCAGGTGACAACAAGCTCATGCCTCCTTCGCTCATTAGTCCTTCCTCATCTTCGGCCGAACTTGTGCGGCGGGACAGCCGTACGTCACCACCCATTCCAGAGAATGTCAGCAGTGTGTTAGCCGCTAGCCGCGAGGTGTACTGACTGTCTTGACCAAATGAGCGAATCTCATGATCAGAATATGGACCTGTGTATGCCCCATTCATACACTTCTGCTCTTGCAATCTTAAACTGTGAATGTCTATGACTGTTGAGTACATGTCCCTCATGTGGATGACCTTTGTTTCTCGGTCCCTGTTCTCGTGTAAAATAGCATTTGCACAGATGAAGATGAATATCCCGATGCCCATTGTAAACGGTCCGAGCATCTTCATTTTCTCTGAGTGCAAGTGCTGCTCAAAAAACTGCGCCACCTTCCCTGTTTGCTCCTTCATGGCTTCCGCTTGCGTGTCATTCCCCGAGTGATTGCTCTCGGGTGATGTCTGGTGGTCCTTGTGAGGCCAATACCCCAGAACAGCCATGGCAATACCGACCATCAAAATCAGGACTCCAAGGACTAGAAAGAAACCAGAGGCAGAATAAAGGCGGATTTTTCCGCGCACCACGACGATATCCGTGCGAGGTTTTCTTTTTAGACGTTTCTTCTCAGGAGGTGGGACAGGTGACTGGATGGGCAGATGATGCTGGGAACGGGCAGAGTCCTGCCTCTTCAGGGCTGCAAGGCCCGTGATTACACCCCCGGTCGCAATCATCGCTACGATGACAGACAGGCCTGGAAAAACAAACAAAGAGGATACATTGAGATAAGTGAGATACTGTATCCTTGCTCACAGCCACCTCTTTGTCTTTGTTTAGACAGTACTAGTGTAGGCGTGTAGATGCATTAACCTTCGCGAAAGCGGTTTACGAAAGCACATAGACTTAACCACATTCATCTTGGCAGGAATTATGCCAGCTGTGCTATGAATTAGACCCACTGATTAAACCAAGACATAAAAAAAACACACACATTCATGTAAAATTGTGCATGTTTTTGTTGTGGTTGACAGAAAAAGGCAGTGGTGTAGCCGCTTAATTAGACGTTGCATTAAAGCAGCAGGAAACAGCAGAAATACACACATTTATAATGCAGCCCATTTCCCCCCCTCATATCTCAGTTTCTTGTCTATAAATACTAGTTTGTCATTCTGCAAATTTAGCAACCCATCATAAACAGGAAATGGCACAAAGCCTGGCGATGTGAACGAAACAGCCGAGTGCAATGATGAGCCCTGTATCTCAGAGTGTACCAAATATATCTCTATGCCACCATTAAACCAAATATTGTCGCCTGTAATTGATTTCCAAGTTGAGAAAATATCTCAACACCTTGCTTGTCATGTCCAGATGGTGGATGGAATTAAATAGGAATATTTTTGCATCAATTTAAAGACAAGCTTGGCTTCACCACACATTCCCAACCTACTCTTTTCTTTGAGGCCACTATTTTGTAGATCTAATATATATACACATTGTAAGGGATCCGCTAGCGACAATCATATCTGGGTGAGTCACTTCCTAAATCTACATCTAAGTCTACATTTGGCAGACGCTCTTATCCAGATTATTTCATTACACATCTGAGCAGTTGAGGGTTAAGGGCCTTGCTCAAGGGCCCAACAGTGGCAACTTGGTGGTTGTGGGGTTTGAACCTGGGATCTTCCGAACCGTAGTCCAATGCCTTAACCACTGAGCTACCCTTGCCCTTCCTCAGTTACTGCTGGGCAATATGATGGTAATTTAATGGCATTATCATAAGCAACCGATTGGGTGTCGGGTATTGTGACGTGTCAAGTATTGTAATGTGATTTTTTGTTTGTTATATTGCCTATCCCTTGTCCTCAATAGATCTCAGATTCATTCTTTATGATTGGTACAATATCAAGTCAAGTAGGCTTTTAGTGTCATTTTAACCATATACAGTTTAGTACCATGTGACACAGGAAATAGCGTTCCTTCAGGACCAAGGTACGATATACATAAAACCTTTAATTTACAACATAACGAACAAGAACTACTAGCCAACTAAGACACCTAATTAGCTGAGTAGCTGAGATAAAACAGATTAACACTATGAATTCACAACAAAACTAAGTACCTTACAACAAGACAAGAAGACAACATGTGCAAATGTGACAAAACGACAAACAACATGACACAATCCAGTACAATCAAACACCAGTCAAAGACAACCCAAGTCTCCTGTATTTTCCACACACACTCTGACAAGCAAGACTTGTGTTGTTGAACATAAATGACTTGAATACCAACTTCAACACTATGATCATTTGTCTTGTAGTGACAGTAAACATAACAGACAGGACAGACAGCAGGGTGCGTATTATTGTAGACCATGGTGTGGAGTGTACAGTGCCCATTACACGACGACCGAGCCTCTAATATAATCATAAGTGCTGAGAGCTTGGACTTGTGGTCTGAATTGCCAGTGACGGTGTTTAGAACAAAAGCTCAGGTTCCTGAAAAAATACACAAACATCATGGCTTCTTCTATCGCATCTCCATCTCCATCCCACCCACACACACACACACAGGACTGTGACTTAAATAACTACAGCTGACATTTTCTGCGCTGTAACACTGATCCCTGCGTCTGTCTCGGTTCAACTTCGAACCCTAGATTCCCACTAGAGAGCGATGAAGTAACAAGTGATTGTTCATTTTCAATGTATGTGTAATGCACAGAGCCACAGAGTCTGGTGACTGTGAACGAGAACGGAGGCAAGGTTTGCTCTATTCTCTGCAAAAGTGGTATGAGGTATTGAACAACTAAGAGAAATGATCGGTTCTAGTGATCCCTTGGACTAATCCTATGGTCCGGCATTTTTGAAGTTCCAAAGTCAAAACTGTCGTTTCAGTATGTACAGCTAGTTTTTGTAGAAAGCTGAAAAAAAAAAAAACTTATTTTAGGCTTATCTTGTCACAGACAACCTCTCAGTCAATTTGTTACGGCAGTATAAAGAAGTTTGGAAGGAGATGTAAGCTCGCTTTAATAATCTAACTTGAGAACGAAGCCAATAGTTAGTGTGTCGTTTGATTTGTTGAAATCCTTAGCTTAAAGGTCCCATATTTCACCATTTCTTTAACAAGTTAACTCAGTTGTCCCCCAAAGTGTATGTGTGTGCTATTGCTGAGCCACACGCTTTCAGAGAACAGCGAGTCAATGAGCAAGTCAAGGGGAGGGGCTCTTCTTCTATGAAGTCACATTAGGAGGAAAATCTTAAAAGTTGGCTCATCATGTCAACCTCGGCGAATACAAAGACTGCGGACAAAAGGACAAAAAGCACAGTCACACTAGAGTCCATCTGAACGTTTACACATGATAAAAAAAGTGAATACTGGTGTCCTTTGAGGAGCTGCTTTATAGAGTAAAGTTAAATAACAGACAGGAGACAAATTTCACACGACTCGTCCCATGTTCTAGTGTGAGTGAAGAATTAGATCAAAGCCGGATTTGTCCTCGGTGAAAGTCAGAATGAATTCTCTCTTTGTTTGCTGAAGAATTTATACACTACATATTTTCTGCAAAAAAAAAAAACACCCTGGTGATTTATCCGAAAGGTCCTCACACGCACACACACACACACACAGGAGGAAAAGAGATACATCTGCTTCTGCAAACACTCGTCATACTTTTTTTTCGCTTAATTTCTTCCAACCTGCATCGTCTCTCTCCTTCCCTCCTTCCTTCACTTGTTTTATCTCTGTCTAGTTCGCTTTCCCCTCCCCCGCCTCCCCCTGTCCTCGTCTCCTGGATCGAGAAAAGGTTTGCAGTGGAACGTGTTGCTGCTGTTTATCGATCCTCTGATTCGTTAGCAGAGCAAAATTAGCGGGGGATCCGGGAACGACTTCGACGGAATGCTTATGAGTTGCCTAGGCAACAAGTGCCAGCCTGGAGAAGTTTTTTTTTTTTGTTTCAAACAGGAGCGTGGGTGCACGACATGATTGTAAATGTAGCACAAGCTCGCGAGGAAAAAAAATAAGATGATGTCAGTTTACTGTTTACGCACATCAGATTGTTTGCCTTCAGACGCTGATGTGTGATTATTCAGACAGACGACAATGCCAGGCGTCATGATACAGGTTTACTTTATAGCCAGAAGTTGGCATGGCAAAATGTTCCTCTGTTTTGACTACGTCAGCTAATCTGACGCAGGACCAGCTGCATTTCATTAAGCAGAAAGAGAGACTTCCAGACTTCAGGAATGATCCTTCTATCATGAATTCATGCAGACGCACTTCTCCACTTCTGAGAATTTCAATATGCAGATGACTTCAAGCTGACTTAGCAAGCTGCATTTCTTTAATATATTCCCAAACAATGTGAGTGTGAGAACGAAAAGAGAGAGAGAGAGAGATGGAGTCCATGATCCTGGCATGCTGACAGGCGTTCTGACCCGAGGCGGTCCGCTTAATGCTTTAGCGCATGTCTGCCTGATAAAATCATTTCTGAAAGGTGCCTGAGCGGTGGGAAGAACATTCACACACACACACACACACGAAAAGTGAAAGGCACAGGCGCCCCACGTACACACTCTTTCTAGCTAATAAACTATAAAGTGTTCAAAATGCATGTTAATTAATAACAATAATGCTGAAATGTTGAACCTGACCAGGGTTTCCTTTTTTCTTTCTTTTTTTCTCTCAGGCGTCTCTCACCAGACGGACTGCGTGTCGGTGGATTCAGCACCGACAAATGAATCTCAGAACTCACCACAACTTCCACCCACACGCCAGAGATCACAAGCTGGCCATCTCCCTTTCTCACACACACTCACACACACACAGACATTCAGAATGGGAAAGAGAGTGGGTGCTTCTACGTTTTGATGTTAAATCCATGAAAAACTCATCACACAGTGGAGAGAGAGAGAGAGAGAAAGAGAGAGAGAGAAACTCTGAAGGTTCTTGACTGTTACGAAATCATACAACAGGGTTTCCTTATCGGAAAATACACAGTGGAAAGTTTCTGATTTCAAATTCATGCTCGTTATTTCCTACTGTACTTAATATCTCAAACTATTCGGGACTTCAGGGGCCTGCTGTTCAAAGTCAGTAAATAAATAAATAAATAAATGCTGGCTGATTCTGAAATGTAAATACCGCTTATGTTTTTGTGTTGTTGTATTTCTCTTATCAGTTGTGCATCACGCTGATTTGAAGTAAAAATACTACCTTTCAAGACTACACTTTTAAAACGTGATATACATGCACTGACCCTCCAGGAGATGGATAACAGCTGTGTTCAATTAAATTCGATTTGATAGTGTTAATGTTTATCTTTTTATTCCAAGCAGTTTTTTTTTTTTTAAACAGATTTCAACAGAAGTTTTAACAACTACTAAACATTCCTAATATGGACTTAAATGCTGGGTAACTTCTGCTGTTGATTGTTTAAATAACTTTTTTGTTTTGTTGTGAAGTCCGGTAGGTGGCAGTATTATATTAAAACATGCGTACATTTTAAAGTAGAAGAATAAGGTATTGGAAACAGTTTAATTGCCTATTTCTAAAAAACGATTTTTAATTGAATCTGAATTAATTGAATTGAACCTTATTGTAATGTAGAAAACGAAAAGCGGTTAAAGATATTTACAAATCAATAAAATTCTGCAGGAAGGACCTTAGCAAAAGATCTAAATCTAATGATAATTAGTTAACAAAAACGCAATCAGTGGTCGCGCGCTTGGACGTAGCCTAATCACGCCTAGTGATGCTGCATGCTGATCCTGATCCAATCAATACTCCTATCACTGGGAGGATGATCTGCTCCGACTGGTGTGTGTCAATCTCAGAGCTTCAGATTATCCCGAAAAACACACGTCATGCTCGTGATGGAACCGATAAAAACTGTGCAGAACTAATAAATGATGCTGTAAGCAAAAGCAGAGTTGTCTTGAAGGAAAAAACCCTAACACACGTGTACGGTACTGCTACACTTGGGAGATTTCCACATTAGGATTAAACTGGAGATGTTTAAACAAGCTGCTGGTGGTTTGTTTGTTTGTTTGTGGTGGTGGTGGGGGTGGCACTGACAAGCGTGTACTGTAACGTCAACCTCCAGAAAGCACCAGCTCTGAGCGTTCGTGAATCATGTGGAGGAAAGCTCAGCCTGCATCTCATTTTCATTCTTTTTCCCAGCTCACATCTTCTCCAAACTCTCTTCGAAAGACGAGGGGAAGCTCTCTGGATCTTTCTAGATCTGCGCTGACCGACCTTCCAGGTGTTTAGGTTTCATCATGAGGCGGAAAACAAAAGTGACTCATTACTTGATGTTTTTCTTTTTTTTAATAAAATTTATAAAATCAAAAACGTGAAATGGTTCTGTGACGGAGACGGTTAGGACATCTGATCTCACATTTGGTCAAATTATTTCATTAGAACGCTTTAGAAGTGTGTTTAATATTTTGAAATTAAGAACAATAGACACATTTATATACAGTGTGTGTGTATATATATATATATATATATATATATATATATATACACAGTAAACGTAAAACGTTACCGTTTATTTTCGGTTTATTAATTCTTCTCCTCTCTGTTTTAGGTGAATAAGTTATCACCACATCATCATTTACTCCTTTTCTTTAACATTTAATTCATTAGAAAATCATGTCATAATAAATAAATGTTATCCAACAAACATATATCAAACTTCACTGATATTTAATGCTCGGATTGGAATATTACAGTGATGGTGATGGAGATAAAATGCTCTCAGGAAATGAAGGTGCCTCAGAGGTTCTTTGGATGGTGTGAGGTTCTAGTTATCTATCCATCCATCCATCCATCCATCCATTGAGGAAGGTCTGTAGTAAAAGTGATTACCGTTGTATTTATTTACTTTTTGTTTTTGTACGACCGAGGTAGGACCTCCGTTCAACATCCACGCATGCATCCACACACACTGTGGGCAATTTGGGAACGGCACTTATAAACTCATCTGCATGCATTTAGACTGTGGGAGGAAACCAGAGTACCCTGAGGAAGCCCATTAAGCATCAAGATTCGAACCGCTAATGCTAAAGTGCTAATTTTGGGCTCTTTTTCCAACACCTTAAAATGTCAGGGTTTTGTTTTTATTCTCCTGTCCTTTGAAGAAGGACATCACCAAATCATTATTGATTATTTTTAAAAATATTTTAGCAAAAGGCTGCATACTGACAAAAATAAATAAATAAATAAATAATTAAATTAATCATAATAAACGTGATAAACTTTCTTGTTTTTGTTCCTCGAAGGCTCTTTGGATGGTTCGAGGTTCTAGTTGTCTACTTTTTTCTTGCTCATTTTTTTCATTATTATTATTATTATTATTATTATTATTAAAAGAGTGCACTTTATAAAGTTTTCCAGGAATGGTGTAAGGAGCTCACCTTCTCTGTGCTGGTTTTGTTTTGTTTTTTATTCTTTTTATTATTATTATTATTATTATTTATCCATCATGCATGTCTTCCTTCTTGCTCATAGTTCACATCAGTGTGTGTTCCTCAGTGTGTGTTCCTCAGTGCGCAGAACAGAGGAACACAAAGCGTCTTCAAGAGAGCAGGTCGCACGCACTCCTGCGCGCGCGCGGGCGCGCGTGCGTCTGCATCGCATCTCCAAAGCGCGCGCGGCGCAGCAACGGCACGCGCCTCAGGGATTTCCTCCGAAAGCGTGCGTCCTCTCCTCCATCAGCAGCAGCCGCCGCGCGCATCCCGTGTCCCCCGTCTCCTCATGTCCCTCTGTCGTCCTCCACAAGTCCTCAAGCCCGTCCGCAAGTCCATGTGGAAACCAACACCCGCGCGCAGAAACAACTTCAACCACAAACAAACAAAACAATCAAACAAAAAACAAACAAAACAATAAAAAACTAAACCAGAGTCAGCTGTTCCTCTTCAGATCCGGAGGATTTTAAATGATTTCCCCCTCAGTTCTTCCGCATGTTTTTTTTTCCGCCTCACCTCCGGCGCTAACGCTTCCGTTTAGACGTTGTCCTGGAGACTGCCACGTTAGATAATGCGCGAGCCGTTTCTAAACGAGAAAGAGGAGGAGGAAAAAACATGAGGGGGAGGGGGAGGGGGGGTGAACACCAGGTTGCCAGATTGACTTGTTCCAGACCAAAAACACTTACTTTATTCTTTTTGAGTTCTGTATAATACTAGTAAGTGCATTTTTTTTTGTAAGAAATTTATTAATGTTTTCTAACCCATTTAAAACTGGACATAAAATTGACATAAAAAAAATGTAAAGAAAAACAAATGCCATTTTTGTTTGTGAGACCAACATTTGCGAGATATCAATTCAATTCATTTTATTGGTCACATACACAGTCATACACAGTACGATATGCAGTGAAATGCTTGTACGACCGCCGGTGACCTTAAAAAGAAAATAAAAACTTTATATAAGGAATAAATATTAATAAAAAGAAATACGAAAGAAAATAAATTTAACTAGTAAAATAAACTGTACAAATAAGGGCATAATAAAAATATTACAAAATATAAAAATATGGGAATATGGGAGGAGGGAGAAAAAATATATAAAAATTTTTAAGTGGCAATGGCTGTGCAGATATGCATGAGAATTGTGAGTACATTGTACACCAATAGAAACAAGAGTGTCTCTATCTTACATAATGTACGCAATGGTGGTAATTTTGCCGATTTTAAAACACTGAAAACTAAGTTAAAAAACAAAAACAAAGAAAAGGTGGTCGGAGCAGTCGTGACAGCAGCCGACCTCACCGGCGCCATCTTGGAAATCTTTGCAAACATTTTAAAAGATGTTGCAAATATTTTACCAGATATCGTAAACATTTCACATAGAAACCCAGCTACCCCAAGCCAAAAGCATATAAGGTCATCATCCATCCTGGTTGAATGTTGGGCAGCAATAGGCTACAAATAAGTGCTGCACGTCATGCTCTATTGGTCACATGGATTGACACGGGTTGACCTTGTCATGAATGAGGCCTCAAGGATAACAATGAATGTAGCGCCAATCGCTGATAAATCACAAAGCCTGTCCAAGATTGGCTACATTGACTGCATGACCCACAATATTGATTCCAAGGTGGGTAAAACCACGATACACCTCAGTCTATGCAATAATAGTTCTCGACGTCACTCAAAGAAAGGCTGAAATGACTGAGTAGAGAGAAGACTGTATATAATGGTGATCGAAGTGCCAAAAAGCAGACCCTGAGCAAGCACAGGGGAAACTCCCAGAAGAATGTAGAAGAGCGTATAGTTTAATGTTACACTAAAAGTGGAAATTGCAACAAGCACCAGTTGAGAACCATAGAAGGACAGGTTATGTATTTCCACTGGAGGAGCAACAGTCAACTGCCTTGTTGTTTATTGGCGAGATCACACCGTTTTTTTTTTCCTTGAAATTTTTTCATTATTTTTTTTCCTCCAATGTTTTTTTTTCCACTCATGTTCCTTTAGGGGCATGATTTCACTTTTTTCACTTTTCACTTTTGGCTGTGAAAAATGAGTCCAAGAAGTGCCAAAACATGCAGTTACTTGAGTGTCCACTAGGCTTCAAAAGTGAGTCAATCCCCACGGACCACCATGTTAAAATGTTGAAATTTACAAATATTAGAAATAAACATTTTTACAGCCTGGAACAAAACATGTTTCTGTCTTCATGCAGTAGCTATATTTCCCGTTTTGGAGAACTTTATGAGGGGGAGAATTTTTATCTAAACTACTGTATCAGCTAAAATTATATTAATCAATAAATTTATCCATAATTGGTGATGCAGGTGTGGCTGATTGGAGTGACAACTGCAATACATGCACCCATTTATGGATTAAACAGGGTTTAGGTGGGGTGAGTTCCTTCGAAAATGACGTGACATCACAGACATTTTTAAAATTTTTGTCTGTCTGTCTCTTTGTTTGTGCATGCATTACGTAAAAACTACTGAATGAATTTGAATGTGGTTTTCACATGTGCATTTGGACAGGCTTAAGGTGACATAAAGGCTTGGTCTCATCACAATCAGCCCAAGGAAAGAGAAGATATGCTACTTTGAAATTAAAACAAAAAACACTGTTTTTTATTACTTTGTTCATGAAAAAAATCGACATTGAAAAAATCATTAGTTCATCTAAAAAATCCACAGATGGCGCTTTACATTTTTAAATAAATGCTTATGGGTGTGAGATTAAAAACTACTTAATAATCGCGACCTCAGTACAGTAACACGTAAAATATTTAGTTCATCCAAAAATTCAACAGATGGCGCTGTACATTTTTCAGAAACGTGTAATTAAATCCTACGCAGACAAAGTCGCGGGCACATCTGGTAAAAAAGTAAAATAATGTCAAATGTTTTCAGGCCATTGCTTGGATTCTGAGGTTTATGTAAAGGTACGAACCTGGCAACCCTGATGAAGTTGTGCGCACCTCAGCTGGAAGCACACCTGTTGTATGGAGCAGAGAACAGCTGCATTATTCTGAACTATTCAGGAACTCCAGAGAGACGTGTGTAAAGGCTGATGAACAGATGAACATCCTTTTGAGGTTTTATTTATTAGCTTTAATTATATCGTTTTTGGCATGATTTGGAATCCACATTAGCTCTAACACACGGTCGAGTTCGGTTTTAAGCTGGAGTGTGTTCCTGAGCAGTCGAAACAGAAAGCAGGAGGATTGGGGGGTAGGGTGGGTTTAGGGTGGGGTGGATGGGGTCCTCCAGCGTGCAAATGCAAAGCAGCTGTGAATCGGCTTCATGTCAACACCAGGGTTAAAGCTCCTTATCTAAGAGATTGCAGATGTCTGGAGCTGACTTTCCTGTGTTTAGGCATCGCACAGCAGCCTTCAAAGCGCACAAAAATGCATGCAAACAAATAGACGCTAGAATAAACACACACACAGACACACACTGAGATTTTCTCTCAGGGCATGGGGGAAAATATTTATGAAATTATAAGACTTATGATACACAAGCCTTTCATTTTCAATCCTGTGGAAGGATCAAGGTCATCCTGAAGGACATGAAATCACAATCATCTGTTTTCAAGCTCAAGGACAGTTATAGCTGTCTCCTCAACGTGTGTGTGTGTGTGTGTGTGTGGTGGGGGTTTTCCTTCCTTTTTCCATTTTTCTTTTGGGACAATTTATTTCCAACCCATGGCAACTAAAGACTAGTTGCTTTTTCTAACACACACACACACACACACACACAAATTCCAGGGCACAAATTGAAACATTTTTATTTTTAGTATTTGGAATGTATTTACCACAATAATTACACTCTTTAGTTCATGATCTCAAGATTTCGTCCTTTATCCTGGACGTTTCCGGCCCCTTTGCTGGCCTCGTAAACATGCGAAATATGCCGTGTTTTTTTTCCAAGACAAACAAAAAACAAATGACAAATATGACACCATGGAATGAGTCTCCAGTGTCGGTGGTAGAGAACCACAGAAGCACCAGTCATGTAGCTTTCCAATGGAGAAGGAGATGTAAAAACAATCTGGCAACCTGGATTCATTACTGGGTTGCCAAATTTACCTAAAAATTCTCCAAAGCCACCAAGCGCTTCTGTTAAATTCAAACGAGTCTAACATGAAAATTTAAAAGGCTGCAGTTCCAAGGCGAACTAATCCTATGTTAAAATATCCAAATTTACAACAGAAATAAAAGTGTTTGCCGCCGGGTACCAAAAAAAAAAAAAAAAAAGGTTCCTTTTCCATAGCCAGATTTCCCATTCATGACACTTGTACAGGGCTGATTTTTTTATGCAACCCCCATTAATGAAGTTTATATTAAGTCATACAATTATGCATTGGGCAAAGGAGTCTCCAGTGTCAGCATTTGTAACAGTCATGGATGTAAAGCTGGAACTTCTGTTAGTTTCCTGCAGTACCGCATCACAACACAACTGGTTTATTTCTTCCTTCTAATGATTGAGCCATTTAAGGAGTTCCTATGAGGCCAGCGTTTCAGATGTGAGAAAATTGTATACCCTGATGGTGTCCAAGCACTAATGAGATGCTGGGATAAGTGCATTAGTGTAGCAGGGGATTATATATAGAGAGAAATAAAGAGTGCTTTTACTCTACGAATTGTTTTGTGCTTTTCGGTGGAATCAAAAGTCCTGGTTAGACTTGAACGCTCTTGTACAAACCTGTGGTTTAGTTTGGTTTAGAAAAAGCCCTGCAAGGTGTGTATGGTGTGTATGGTGTGTGTGGTGTGTGTGGTGTGTATGGTGTGTGTGGTGTGTGTGTGTGTGTGTGTCTCAGCTAAAGCTGGGAGGAGAAAAGCAGCTTTTAAGCGGACGGTTGTCGATGAAGCAGAAGTGTAGATTAAAACCAGCAGCTCTGTAACTCAGACTGAATCGTATAATCAGTTTGTTTAGCTGGAAAATGTATAATCATGCTCGCGAATGTGCCTGCAAAACAGTACTTTAAAAGCCAGGTTGAAAAACCTCTTTTCACAGTTTACAGTTCAGACTTTAACTGATAAAAACAACAACAACAACAACAACAATAATGTTTTTAATTATTCTTGGAATAACTTGGTACAAATGTCTGACAGAATGAACGATGCAGCAGTGTAGGGAAGCATGAAGCTATGATCACCTTTCCGAGTTTCATTCCTCCAGTACCACAAGTACGGTTTTAGATACACTATCAGTTAAAAGTTTGTACACCCCGTTCTAACTCCACAATCTTTCCTGATTTTGATTTTACCCCATACTGGAGGCGTTTATTCCAAATACACCTTGAACAGTTGATATTGAGATGTTTATCTGCTACTTCTGCTCTGTAAAGCTTCATAACGCCTTTAATCTGAGGTCTTGTTTGAGGTAATTGGTGATTTCTGAGGCTGGTGAATTTAAATGAACTTCTCTGCAGCAGAGCTCAGTTTTGGTCTTGCTTTTCTGAGAAGGTCCTCATGAGAGACAATTTCATCATCATAGAGCTTGATGGGTTTTACAAACGCACTCGACACAATACCGTTCTTGCAGGAACTATTCCAGAACAGCCGACCTTCATGTCTTCAAATAAAAACTGATTGTTGTTGTTGCTGTTTTTCTTTCTTTTTTCATTGTATTGTAAGAATAAAATGAAAAAAGAAAATTGAATTGTCTAGAATGTAAGAACAGTGAATTAGAAGGTGTGTCCAAACTTTTGACTGGCACTGTACATACTAATGCCACTATAAAACAAGTGAAATAAGTTCACTGTAGCAGCTATAAACACTCGTTCTCTCACCATTAAGTCTTATTTTCTTTTTGATGTTCCTGAGGTTAAGAAGACAAAAAAAAATCTTGAAATGTTAACAAGATTTTGTTACAAACACCAAACACACAGGTGGGATTCGAACCCTTGTCGTGCCTTACCCACTACTCCACTGTGCTGCCACTGAAATAATCATAAAAATAAATAAATACATGAATATGTAATGTAGAAAAGATGATTTATTAGAAAATATCTCTTCTGACCATTAAAATGTTTACACAGTTTATAATTGTTTATTGTTGTACAGTCCAAATGTGATCAGTTCAACAACAACAACAACAACATACTGTACTGTAGATATTCCTTTATCAAGAAAACGTACATCGTTTTTATTTACTAATTTAAATGGAAAGTCTGAGAACAGGAAATAGTCTAGACGGCTAAACTCTGTCTGTTTTTGTTTTAACAGTGTTGTGACTGAAAGGTATTTTATGTCTTATTTTCTTCCTCTGGAATATGAAGGTTAATTATCCCTAAGCATATTAAAGGGTTAAACAGCTGCTTTATCTATGAAAACACCACTGTATTAACAGTTATATGTGCTTTTGATCTTTTTGTTTAATATAAATACACACCGCCCACAATAAACTATATACGTTACTTAAACCTTTTTTTTTTATCATGTTTTTTAAGATTGAATCTAAATTCCAATACCGTTTCCAAGATTTACAGAATGATTTCCAAACAATTTGGTTATGATATATTAAACGAGACACGTCGTGCAGTCACGTTGTTGCGTTTCGCTCTTCTGACTTCCGTCCGTCCGTCTTCACCCAATCGATTAGCAGCGGTGTGGTCACTCTTGGTGTTCTTTGGCTTTCTCCTATTGGCTGTTTTCACTTCCGAGCGGTCTATCGCCACACCCTTACAGTTCCCATATCGAGAACATTGGGACAGTTTTTCCCTGAAACGTGTCGAGCTCCAGCTGGACAGCCTCCATGGAAACTTGGCGCTTTGCAATCGACAAGTCAGACTTTCCACTCTGATAGAACTTGCAACAGAGTTTAATTTCTTTGCGTTCCTCGGGAGTCATACTGATGCAAGCGCTCGAGCTGGAGACTGAATCTCTATAAGCACAAAAAAAAAAAAACTTTTTCAAGGTCAAACCCCAGCACTTATCATTGGCAAGCGGTCAATAGTGAGCCTTAGATTTTATTGCATCACTTAGGGTCCGAATTTGTTTTTCGGTTTTAAATCAGTGCTTGGAAGTGTTGACATTTCATCGAACAGCATGTTCTTTCTGTGTGTGTGTGTGTGTGTGTGTGTGTGTGTATGAGAGAGACCCTGGGCTGGAATGGCTTTGGAGAGCTGTTCTTCCATGTAGGGGTGAAATCCTTACACAATTTTAACACACACCCACCCAAAGTCACACATATCTAGCGTGAGTGTTTATGTCTAATAGCACGGCTCTGACTATCTGAGAATTACACACACACATTCCAGGTTAACGTAAATAAAGTACATTTTAACTTTTAATTTAAGTCTAGCCAGGAATGAATTTCTTTGGCGATGAGGAAATAAGCTAAGTAAAATCACCACGTGTCAGAAGTCTGACGTGAACCATATTAATACTATTAAGGCACAGGAAAAAAAAAATCTCCAAGATGGCACTTCTGGTACTTTCGCAAAAGAAACACACGGTTCTGATTGGCTGATCCTGTTTCTCATTAGAGCATCATGTTAAACCAGGTTGCACAGGTTGGTTTTTACGCTATGAGCGAGAGGTGGAATGTATAACATTTTCAATTTCTCCAAAATTCAGAATGCCTCTTCTGACACAACCTTCCCATTTTATCCAGGCTTGGGACCAACACTGTATCCACTGGCTGGTAATCCAACCGCATGGCAGGTGAAATACCTACCACTGAGCCACCAGCACACAGCTTTCATGTGCTTAAATATCGTTGTGAAATTCTATTAAGTACTTTTTATTGTGTAAGTGAGCCTTGTTTTTTTTCTCTCTTTCTTCTTTGCTTTCTATGTTTTTTTGTATCCTGCCTGCCTGAAAGCTTCCCTTCACTTTTGAGAATTTCATTATTCTTTTTTTTTTTTGTATCAATGCTTTTAAATAATTTATCCTAAATGTGGTTTGTGTAAAATTTTCTCAAACTGCTTTATAGGCCCGGTTTATCATGTTAAGGTTGAAGGCTTTGATGTTTAGCTAAAAATGCAACAATTTACTTTGATTTACTCAAACAACCAGAGTACAGCTGTGATTTAACTCTTCTTTTAAACACTTTGATTTCTCGCTGTGACATTTTCTCCACATGTTTGGTGCTAAATTACTTGTTTTTCTTAAGTGAACAATTTCATAAAGTGCACACACACACACGAACGTGTGTGCTCACCTGTTTTTATTTCCAGTTGTGCACAGAAAGGTCAACAGCAGACACGCACTCTTCGAATCGAATGATGGGATCCAGAATGCTCGGTCTCCATGGCGACGACTGCTCCAGTTGCCGTGGCACTCGCACCATCCAAACGTGAGCTTTTTTTTTTTTTTTTTCATGCATCAGGCTGATTTATCCAACTAAATCAGCCAAGACATTTTACCTACCAAAGGGATACGATCAATACAGAACAATGTTGTCACGGTTGTAAATAAAGTCATACACCCTTTTCCCACTCCACGTGCTCGATTTTTCCTCGGAAACGTTCTAAACTGCATTTAGATAAAATATTCAGTGGAGCGAGCGTGTTCCTGATCCTGCATTTGAGTCAGGTCTTTGAGATTAAAGTTTAATGACGCATTTAAAACCTCAAGGTGTGTCTACTGAGACTCACCGGAGCATCATCGATAATTTCAGAAACCGCACAATTACTATACTACAATTACTACAATTACTAATTTTAAGATAGAGAAAGAAAGATGGAACAATACATGTTAAATAAGAATATACAGATGAAGCTCAATCCTGCTTCCTTACAATAAAACTCTAAGTAAATAAATGAGAAATACCCAAGAGGAAATAAAGCTAGATTATAATGTTTAGATATTATAATTTCTCCTATTTATAGGACGTTTATTTATTCATAGGCGAAAGGAATCCTCTCTGGTGTCATTTCCATAAATATCCAGCTTTCTAATAAATAAATAAATCAAACTGAGTTGCTCATTTCCATCAGCCTGTCACTAGAAATGCACTTCCATTACCCTGAGCACAGAGTGAAATTGTCAGCTTGGAAATAGTCTCACTTTTTTAACCCTCCTCCATAATCTTAGCGTCACAAGAATTTTGCTGGGCTTTTTCTTTTTTTTCCCCCCTTCTTTTTAAACTAAACCATTTGAGAGAAGTTTGCGTTCCAGTGGTTTGTTTATGGAAACAGATCAGGAATGTCATGCCGAGAGGCCGCGTGCATCCACTGTGACGACGAAGCACAAAAACGTGGAAGATTAAATCAGATTTAAGTAAATTACTGCCATGTGCCTTTACTAATGCGTTACTAATGCATTGTGCTGCAGTGAACAGCCTTCTGTGCTTGGGTTAAACATGGACAATCGACTTAGGGTTGAGATGCACGCCTGTAATGTTTTTTCCGTGGCTAAAGTCCGCCCGTGATGAAGTCATGAAGTTCCGTCATTAGGAACTCAATGAAAGCAAGAAGCTCGTTACTTAGTGCTCGTCCACGTCAGGGTGAATTCTTCAGACCTAATCGGAGTAAAAAGAAAAGCTTCACTTTGATCTTTTGTGGCCTTATTAGCCTTAAAAAATGTTTTAAGCATTTCTAATGTTTTTATCATGCAAGTGCTGTTCTTTAAATCTTGTTAAATACTCCCGAAAAACTGCTCAAAATTTGACTTTTAATATGACAAAAATCAACAGATATTGACAAAAACGTTTCTCTAAATAATTGTCGGTGAAGGTACGGCAGTGATACAATTACTCTTTTTAATCATTTACAACAAGTAGATAAGTACCACATTTTCAGTTTTCTATTTTGGAATTAAATTAAATAATGTTTTGTATGATCACATTTTAACAATTTTTCAATCAGAACTAATAAGAAACAAACGATAACTAATAAACAAAGCCATGGGATTCCAATAATTGTAAACAAATTAGTTTATCTCAGTCTTACACATTGATCAGCGTTGTGATTAAAATTTCCATTTTTTAGCATTGAAGTTTGGGAACTGCTGGATAAGGTCAGAGCCTTCGGAGGGTAATTAATTAGTGCCTCTGGGTGCGGCATTTTGGAGTTAGGTGGGATAATTTCACTGTGTTCATCCTGGACACGTGTATCTGTAAGGGCTCTACACTCAGGGCTTTCTACACAAGTGTACACAGTTTAAAAGATTTTCTTAAAAAATCTTTCAGAAAAAAAAAAACAGTAATTTTCAACAGTAATTTCACGGGCGAGTTTTTTTTTTTTTTTTTTTGCTTTTGCCGTCATGCTTCCTCTGAAGCGAGTCATGAGTCATGATCAGACATGCTGGGTAATAACTCCAAAGGGGTTTAGCAAACGCTGGCACCGGCAGGATTTAGCTGCACCATTAGATTCTTTTTGGGAAACCAAGAGGATTTAGAGCAGTGCTGTTCACTATAAAGCTACTTGAACCGTCATGGTTCGCAAAACGAAGGCTTCAACCCATGGCAGGACAGTTCAGTCATGTGGAGAGGAGAGGATTTAATCCGAGCAGTGTATTGTGTTTTACAGTACCACAGGGAGTACAGTCATTAAACTCCTACATTAAATTCACTTGAGAAAGTCTTTAATTATTCTGCACACATTACTGGAGGGCTCTCGCTTTGAAACAGGAAGCAAGGATGGCATGATCCGGCTGAGAAAGAAGGTTGTTAAAACACACAGAAAAACTCTTTGCCATCATTGGACCATTAAGGACAATTAACGCTAAGGTGTCCAAAAGCACTGACTTCAAAGGCGTAAAAGCGATTGATATTTACAGAAGGCAGTACGACGATGACGATGAGGTGGATAAATCAAAGGAAAGACTTTTCAAACGCAAAAGAATAAAAAACGCTTACATGTTCCACAAAGTACTCGCAAAATACGCTCGTTTTAGGGGACTATTACTTTTTCTTCTTCTTTTGAGTTTATGAGTGGTTGGTGCAATACTGCCTCCTACTGGACTGGAGTGTGGAGCAGAATACTGGCTGGAAAAAAAACAGATTATTGTTTTGTACTAGATGACATTTTAACAATCAACACCACACGTCAGACAGCATTTCAGTGTTTATTAGATCATTTCACTAGTTTGAAACTACGAGCACTTTTAGTACACGATAAACACACGTGCTAACTGATCAAATCGGCAAAAATAAAATCACATTGAATCAACAGTCTACCTTTGGCTGTGGTGTCCAATAAGTTCTCTAAAGATTCTTTATTACAGTTTCTGTTTATATCAATCTATTTCATCTGCAGCAAACGGATTCACCGAGTGCGTTATCCTTGACCTTTAAGTCAGCGCACGTGTTCACCTTTAGCTGAAGGTGACAGACAGTGAAGAGAGGCTTCTGCCCCAGTCATCCGCCGCGATGATCTCATTTACACACACTACACACACACACGCGTGCGTGCGCGACCTTCACGGAGTAGAGCCTTGCTGGAGGAGCCCTGCAGATCCCAGGAGATGGGCCCTGTCTCCTGTAACTACACACGCTTCAGTGTAAGTCACTGAATGATTCAGAGCACTGACTGAATAACCTGCTTCAAAATGAAAAACTGAATAATAAACTGGAGATGGAGAGAGATTTCTTTTACCTGAACGCCCAGACCCTGAACATTCCATGCAGTATTTGTGCAACACTTGGAGAAAACCAAACCTCACACCAAATAAATACAGTAAGTAAACAATGATAGAGAACAGAAAGAAGAATCACAGCACCCAGCCTACACTGCTCTGAAAAAAGGGAAAGAAAAAGAAAAGCGGGATTTAAAAATAGCACACGTCTCGGAGGCGAATCAAAAACAACTTATCTTTAATAATGTTTCTGGCCAGTCTGGGTTGGAGAACAGAGACGGCCACTATACACACTCCATACATGAGCAGGGCTGCCAAAAAAAAAAGAGAAAAGAACGAAGCTTCTGCCATTCCAATCGAGTCTCTCCGTTCAAGCCTTATTTCTACCAGCCGCATTATTTATGGTAATATTGATTATAATAACAGGTGATATTCGGCTAGACGATGGAATCTGGTGCTTCCTTTACGAACAGGTTTAAAGATTAGATTTACCCGGGAGAGGACAATATTGGAATTGCACTGCCCACACACCCACACACTTCACACACACATACACACACATACATCAAATGAGTTTTTCAGATAGAAAGCGACACTAAATGCATGACTCATTTGAAGTGTGTTTGGGTTGCAGGGACAGATGAGAGGAGATAAAGTGCGGGGAAAAAAAAAATCCATCTCTGTCCTCTTGCTCTTCCTCTCTCTGTTCATCACCGTAATTATTGTCCCTGCTACCATGCTGGAAGTTTGCCGACATATCTTCAGGACAGAAGGGTTTTATTTATTTTTATCGAGACAGTAGGAAAAAAAAAAAAGAAGCTGTGAGGGAGAAGGAGGCGTTCGGGGCTGTTAAGTGACGTTACACAACCATGAATGGATAAAAACTTTGTACGATCACTTAGTATGATCTTTGATCTGGAATAAGGGAAATAAAGGGTGCTGTTACAGGACGTTAATATAGGATGAGTAACTCAGCTTCTTCACATCAATCTGCGTCACTTTGTTTACTTCGCAGTTTGCTTGGATGTCTGGAGAGTTTGAAAGCTGATGTGTTTATTAAAAGTGTTTCAAATGAAAGAAAAAAAAAATCACATTTTTAAAATAATTGATTTAGTTACTTTAAGAAACCCTACAAATCATACTAATGAGCCAGATGTACAGTACTACACTGGACTAAACTCTATGCTATTGTTAAGCAGAATGAGACTAAGCTCAACACTTGAGTGCAAAACTAAAGAAGGACACTACATTTGAGGTAGTATCCATTCCCTACATCTACATTATTTCTCTTATACATTTCCCAAAATTCTATAAACTTCAGAGTGCATTCAGTCTTCTTGCTGTTTTTTTTTACAGAAGGTTTCTTTTTAACCCAATGCTTTTCTTCATCGAAGAAATGCTTTCCATTGTTGAATGTTAACATCAACATCAAAGTTCACCGCAATTTCACTTTTTTTTTTTTTTGACCCCGGCATGAACATTATGCTTAGAAACATTACAACATTCCTGAAAATGTCCCGATAATTTTGTAATTAAAAACAGTACTAAAAACATGATGTGCAGAAAAAAAAAACAGAAAAAGTGCAGCTTCAGCAAAGCGACTGAAAGAAATCTGGAAATGATCTCCATAGTTTGCGAGAGCTACTTCTGTATACTACACACACACACAAACACACACACACAAAAAAAGCAATGATTTTGTGCAGTTTTCAGTGCATCTGGCTTTCATTACATAAAACCCACATTAGGAAAAATAGGCTGGTGTGCTTTGTAGTGCTTCATCATAACAATCATCATCATCATCATCTTCATTATGTTCACCATTAGATTTGTTCGAGTTTTGAAATTATGCTCACTATATATATATATACAGTATATATCATATTCTCAACTCATAATCACAGTTTGCCATTCCACTTTCTGACACAGATCCTTGCCATGTCACTGTTCAAAAGTCACAAACAAACCATTGAGGTCAGCAGAGGTCAGAGTTCGTTGCAGGCAGTCTTTTCGGCAGTCTTGAACATCAGGATGGAGTTGAAGATCTTGAGAGCCGGGCCAAGTTTTATGCTTAGAATCTTCACCAGGTCGGTCTGGGTGAGCAGCAGGAATGCCTCGCCGTCAATTTGCTAAAAGGAAACAAGATATTCACGAGTCTGACTTTTGTCAAAGTCGAGGATTCAGCCAAATCAATCATGTCTTGGTGTATCCAAATACATTCAGGAATAGAGTCGATCATGAAAGTATTTCGCTGATCATCTGCAAGGCTTCAGATGTCTCATTGAAAAAAACCCTTGCTAGAGAAACACAATTTAAAATTCAACAGAAAAATCTGAAGCTCCTCCTGAAACTTTCTGGAAATGTTCTGAACTTCAAACTCAGAAACAAAACCCTCTGAAGACTCAAACAAACTTCAGAAAACAAAAGGTAAGCCTCATAATATATCGTATATAATGAGGAACCCAGAGACTGGTAAAACTAAACACCCAAGTACACTGGTACCTCAGCACATGAACACCCAGCCTTCAGAATATTTGATTTAGGAACTGAAATTTTGAAAGAAATTTGCTATTTTTGTGTGTACTTCCAGGAGTCGTTCAAAAGTTGTTTGCGTCGGTGGAAAGCCAAGTGAAGCAAGATTACTTTTTGGTGTGTTTTTTTTTTTTTAGCAATTTTTGCAAGATTTAATGAAAACATATGGGTCCCGAGAATGTTAGCAAGGACGATAACAAGACAAAAAGGGAGCCGTTTTCAGTTTGGTTTTTAAAGCAGCCGATGCCAAGAGGAATCATAAATAAGGGTATAATAATAATAATTATCATTATTATTGGTCACATGTACCTTACAGCACAGTGGAATGATTTTTTTCGCAAACCTATTCAGGAATCTGGGGTCAGAGTGCAGGCCCAGCACCCCGGGAGCAGATAGGGCTAAGGGCCTTGCTCAAAGGGCTCAACAGTAGCAAATTGACAGCGCTGAGGGTTGGGAGGTGGAACAGATTGAATTTGTATACTAAGGTACCACTATAGGGTTCTTCTCTATTTCATTTAATATTCTCTATAAAATATTTGTCTTATTTCTAAAGAATTCCACATAAAATCTTAAAATATACTTTTGGTTTGTTGGAAGGTCTCTGTAGCTTAAAGGCTTTCTACTTGGAAACCTAAGAAACAAAACTCAAAGAACCTCTTAGATACAGGTTCTTAGGAATTTCTAAAAGTTAGGTTAGAAATTCCTATATGGTTATCAGTTCTGTAGGGTCTATGGGGTGATTCAAGTCAAACCTGGTCCTCTGGTGATTTTCGGTAAATGAGGGTGTAAATGCGATTTGACACTTGCAGAAGACTTTAAGCTTTATGAAGTCACAGTATGGTGATGAGACCATCACTCTGAGGCACAGTAAAACATTTATATAGTGCAAACATTTTAAAGAAGGCAAAACGTCTGTGAATAACGATCCTGGCTGAGTCGTTCCTATAAACCTTCAGCGAGAAGAACACCTGATCCATGAAAACTTATGGATAACTTGTTGCCATCTTGTGAAAAAGATGCATCTGTCTGTGGAAACACAATCATTTACTAACTCCAAATGCACTAACAGGAACTCGGCTAGGAGTTATTGGCACATCCCCCTGCACAATCCCGACCTTGCTTTAAGACATGTTTACATGTTTGGGCCATTAAAATAGTTCCTAGAAGGCCAGCGTTTCAGAAATGAATAAGGCAATACTACTGAGGCTCTGGTGTACTGAGAAAACGTTTTGCCTTGATGGTGTCCAAGCACTAGTGAAACACTGTGTGCATAAGTGTAACAGGGGATTATATAGAGAAATACAGGAAGTTTTCACTCTCAGAACTGTGTTCTGTTATTTTCCACAATCAAAAGTCCCAGTTTGACTTGAACACCCCTGTACATAGAAAGTTTAAGGGCTTTCTAAGTTAATCAAGCTGTGTATTACTGCTCTCAGATGAGCAACAAAACTTGATTGAGAAACAAGTCTACTTGCCAAAACTCTATAATATTTTTTGCCAATCTTTCAAGATTCATAAATCATATCACAGATGTAAGAGGTTTTTCAACACTAATCCAGCTGGAGGATTAAGGCAGACTGTTATTTCTTCAAGGATTTCAGATTGAAGTGGAGGTCATGCTGCTTCAAGCACAGCATAATTGTGGTTCTGGGTGAAGTGCAAATCATTACCTCCTCCCTGAATGTGTGTACTTGCTCCTTACATCCCGGGAGTCCCTGAATAAACTCAGTCACCTGTGGAGTGACAAAAAAAAAGTCACAAAAGACTGCAGGTGATTATTGACAGAACATCCAGTTGGAGTTAAACTAAAAAAAAAATAATGCACTTTCATTTTTAATCAAAAGCTGTGCAGATACTGAAATGAACACCGCAGAGACTGGCAAGGCATTATGACGTTTATGGACATATGTTATAACCCTTATGTTATTAAGGGTTTGTATTGGGCACCATGCTGAGTTCAATGCCAACTTACATAAGCGTTTTAAGTTTTTATCATTAGATATATCCTTACACTTATTCACTCCCTCACTAACTAGTACTTTTAGTCAAACACTGGTACCATCAGTCAAACACTGGTACCACCAGTCAAACACTGGTACCCTCTGTCAAGCATTGGTACTGTCTGTCAAACACTGGTGCCATCAGTCAAATGCTGGTACCATCAGTTAAACACTAGTACTGTCAGTCAAACACTGGTACCCTCTGCCAAGCACTGGTACTGGCTGTCAAACACTAGTACCATCAGTCAAACACTGGTACCATCAGTCAAACACTGGTACCATCAGTCAAACACTGGAACCCTCTGTCAAGCACTGGTACTGTCAATCATACACTGGTACCATCAGTCAAACACTGGTACCATCAGTCAAACACTGGTACCCTCTGTCAAGCACTGGTACCCTCTGTCAAGCACTGGTACCCTCTGTCAAGCATTGGTACTGTCTGTCAAACACTGGTACCATCAGTCAAACACTAGTAGCATCAAACACTACAGTGCTACCATCAGTCAAACACTGGTACCATCAGTCAAACACTGGTACTGTCAGTCAAACTCTGGTACCACCTGTCAAAGACTGGTACCGTCAGACAATTTGTTATTTAAAAAAACTATAGATAGATGTAAAATTCAAGATATTTTAGGTACTTACTAAGCATGGTGCCTAATACACACACATACACACACATATATATATATATATATATATTTTTTTTTTTTTTCCTGCAGTGAGGATACTCTGGTTTCTTAGTTTCCCGAAGGGGTTCCCCTGGAAATCTTTTTAAAAGGAAAGTCCTCTGTTGAAAGGTTTAAAGGAAGTCCAGAGGCCCTTTGGGTAGTTTAAAATGTTATTGTTACTTAAAATGTTCCGCTAGGAAATTTCTCTAAAAGAGAACAGTGTTTTACCAAATAGCCTATTATTTATTATAGTATATATTATTATATATGTTTTTTCTCTTAGCTTCCTAAAAAGCTACTACATGGAGCTCTATAGAGTATGAAAGAAAAAAACCTCTGCTGTAAAGTTCCACATGTAATCCTTCAAAGATTACTGGAATCGTTTAAAGTTCTTGGCTTCCTAAATCAGTTGAAAAGGGACTTCCACCTGAGCTTCTCAAGGGTCCTCTGGTATTTAAAAGGTTTAAGTTTCCCAAAGAGGTTCTACAAGAAATTCATTCTAAACAGAGTGTTGTGCAATAGTCAAACAAATAAACTTCCAATTTATTTTGAAATAGTATCCAGTTCCTAGCCTTCTAAAGAGTGTCTACAAGGAGTCCTCTCTCTGAAATCAAAGACAAAGATTATACCACGTTGATGATCATTCTAGCGGTACTAAAAACCACAAGAGCCATTCTTCCCAGAGTTCTCAAGTACTAGAATGCTGAGATAATTAAGTATGACATGTAAGGTAAGATAGTACCCAAAGTTCCAATCTGACCTGCTCTACGCTCCAGGTGGCTACTTTGCTGGCCGTGATGCCCGCCACTGATGGTAGGAGTTTACTGTGTTGGTCCCAGCACGGAGGCATGCTGGGAGAAGGGATGGAGCATGGCATAAATACAGACTGATGAAGGGCCTGCTGCAGAGTCAGCTCTAAACACAAGAGAGAGAGAAACGTAATTTAATTAGCAATTGGTTTATTTCAGTTGTGAAATCTGATTGGAAAAGCCAAATTTGAAGCTGTAATATCCTCCAATATACTCAAACATGAACATTACACAGGAATTGTAGTCTTGTCCATGGAACACACTTATCCTCGTGCTTTACAGTACGTTGCTTAGCAATCAAAGTTTTGAACTAACAAGCTCAATAAATTTACATTGCAAATATTATTCATGCACACATTTATTATTTATTTGTCGTAGTTTAGGTTGAGATCTATACCTGCTTCTATACCTCGTACCTTCAGAGTGGAGGAGGCATCTACAACGCAAATGCAAAGAAGGCTCGAAAGCAAAAATCCATTCAATTTGAAATACATTCCTCTTTCAGTAAATCTTCTAAATCCAAGCAGGCACGTAATTGAAATGAGATCCCATAGAGAACTCGAAGCTTAAGGTTGGTCGGGTCTCTGCATTTCATTAAAATCTTCCACTCATCACCATGTCTTTAATTAGCGACAGCAGCGCTGACCCTGTCCACCGAGGACAAGCTGACAGTCCTGCTCATCACGGCTCATCACCAGCTAAGATCCACGTCTTCCAGTTGAGATTTTTTTCTCACCGTGGTATTCTCACTCCGTCTTGCAGACTCGCTAATTAATTCAGCGTTTCGAAATAGGTGCTAATGAGAACATTGAGGCGCGTGTTCCTTTAGCAGAGAAGGTGTTTTGGTGATATCACGGGAAGGGATGGAGATGTGTAGCAAAGTCGTCTGATGCACACACACTCACTCACACACACAACCTCTCAAAAACATCAAGCTGCTTTACAGGGTTTCGCGTCGCATCACGGGTCTGAGTGCCAAAGCTGTCGATCTCTGTGGCTGGATTTATGAAAGCAATTTTGTCGTGTCACTCTCGCTGTGCTCTGCTGTTCACAAAATAAAGTGGTTTATTAGCCTGACTTCAGTGACGGCTCGCTCAGTTCGAACTGAGAGCCGAGAATAAAAAGCTCTCAGTGTTACAGGCTCTGGGTCGGCACCGAACCTTAACCTTACTCTCGTCTTAATTCTGTATTAAAAGTACACTCGCACCACACACACAGCTTTACAGAGTTAAAAAAAGACTGCTTCAATAAATGTTAAATTATCAAATCGTCAAAGAAAACTCAATTAGTGACCACGTCAGTGAGCTGTTGCTATAGAAACAATAACGTTTTTGAATTATATGAAGCTGTGACATGGAGATTTTTCCCCTTAAACACAGTCTACACTTGCTTTACACTAATAATATTGACACTTCACACAGGTCAGTCATGACATGCATGTCTGGATGCCAATGTGCACCAACACACACTGCAGAGAGAAGGAATGCAGGGTGTGTGTGTGTGTGTGCGTGTGTTAAAAGGATGAATGGCGTTTGACAAATCTAAGGATACTGGTTTGGGAGAGCACTCGTCTTTTTATGCCTTTGATCCAGTCTGAGGTTCTTTGGAGTCACTGCTGTGTGATCGATCAGAGGAGTGTTTGAATGAGAGAGAGAGAGAGAGAGAAAGAGAGGGAGAGAGAGATTGGTCCAATAAATATGAAGTCAATTCTATCCACATGCATCTCTAGATTAAAGACTGATATATCTTTTGCATAAGCGAGATCCCTATAAGACTTTACGTACAACAACATACGTTCAAGTCAGATCCTTGAAAATCGGGAACTGTACACACAATCTGTACACATTACAGGAACTCGGCTGGGAGTTATTGCCATATCTCTCATACAGTCATGATCTGGCTCCAAGACTTTTCCACGTGTTTGGCAACACCATTAAAGGAGTTCCTGGGAGGCCAGCCTTTGAGACGTGAAGCAGGCAGTGTGATCATGGCTCTGGTGTACTGAGAAAACTTTGTAACCTTGCTGGTGGTGAAACGCTGGGATTGGAAAGTGCATTACGGGGGTCAAAATATGAAAAAATTGAAAATATTTACCCAAATTATGTCTCAGAAAATGAGTATATTCATGAACATTTCTTCTTGTTTAAAAAACCTTCAGTATAGTTCCGCGTAATGCGACTAGAGCGTCAAAGCCAAGGGGAAGTGTTGTGGAATGCTCACGAAGGGGGTTCTTCATGACAACACATCAGGCCATGCAGCTCACGAAACGGTGAAACCTGCAGGCGACTTGGGGAAAGTAAACAGGGTGGGTAAATTCTGCCTGATGCCCCCTTCCCCCCCCCGATCTCTCACCCAGTGACTGCATCCTTCCAGGCACTTCAAAGGTGTTCGACGTCGATGAGGTGATTACCGAGGTAGAACTTTTCCACAAGAGCCAAAAAGAGCACTCCCCACCGGATCATTCATCGTTTGGAGAAGTGTGGGCGATATCTAGAGAAGCACTAGGCTCACGACCAATTTTTGTTTTTTAATACATTATTTATTCTTAGCAATAATAACTGTTTTATGATCGCCCTTTATAATGTAACTGGGGATTATATAAAAAAATAAAGTCAGGTTTTTACTCTTATAAGCATCTTCTGTTATTCTGCACAATCCAAAGTCCCGCTTTGAAGTGTTGATGTGAAGTCAGAGGTCATCATGAGCAAAAATTGTTAATAAAGAACCGAATATAATTTACACTTAATCATCCACAACACATTTACTAACACCATGCAATTTTAATACTCGCAACTCTTTTACTTTAATATAAAAATGAAATAGCAAATCCACAACGAGGAGGACCCTGTGAGACTTTCCCACTCCGTCGGTTTAATGTCTCGTTAGTAAGCTTTGCTTGTTCCAGGAAACTGAATGTTTCAGCCTACTGTACTCTCCACTTGCTCAACCAGATTGTGCAGGGCTACAGAGGGAACGTTTTAGTTGGGAATTTAGCACGCTTTCGAGGCGCTCCGCTGCTGGGTTTTAATGAGCTGCAGTGTGGAGGTTTGAATATGATCTTCAGTCTCATTACAAGGCTCGAGTCTTAACCTCAGAGGACGAGGAGAAACACATCCATGAAGACACAGAGGAGAGGACATAAAAAGAAACAGAGCACAAAGGTTCTAACAGCACAGGCGAGTGGCGTGCCTGTTAGAACATGAAAGCATGATGGTTCAAACAAAGAAATAGTTTTTGCACGCTTCTGGTTTTCCCTGTCGATCTGTATGATGTGCTAGACCATGTAAAAAAAAATATTTAGTGCTCTCCTTCTAGCGTGTTTATCCGCCATCACACAAGCAGCTGGATGTGTCTTAAACCTAGCGAGTGTTAGTGTCACACTCCTGAATTCTAAAACAGATTTTACAATTGGAGTGTGTGATTGATGATCTGTGGTCCATAAGGAGATATTTAACATTTACAGAAAGAGTCTCCAATGTTAAGAAAGAAACAGAGATATTAATACTCTTATCAACATCACCATTGTTAATATTAGTTAGAAATCTGTCCCCTTTTTGTTACCTTTTGTCTCCGCAACAGACGACTCCTCGCTCTCCGCTTCCTCTTCCTGTGGCTTCTCCTCTACTTTTTTCACCTTACACGGCCTCCCGACCCTGACACGGGACACAGTTATTATATGAATTTAAACAATCCTTTGTTGATTTTCTATTACAAACATTCAGTATTAAACAGAAAAGACAATGATAAGATGCCCTTATTGTGCACGTCTTCCAAAAAGCCATAAACAAGAAAAATTTGTATTCGCCCTGATTAAAAGGTTACACTCGTTCCTTTAACTGCCACAGTTCATGCTGCACATCTGTTCTATCCAGCTGTGATTGATGTTAAAGCTTCGTTTTTTCTCTATAAAACTATTCCCATGTGGGGTTTTATACGTTCCTTTATATTCCGCCACGCAGTAAAACGCCAGCGCCGTGACGGACGCTAATCCTCAGCCGAAAGTAAATATTCTACAAGCGTTTATGGCCGTTTTAGGAGGAGCACATGAAGACTGTGGAATAAAGGCGAGGCACAAAGTGTCCCTTCTAAAACACCTCCGAGAGTGTTTCATCCGAAATAGAAATGAGATGGTATCGGTGAAGAGTTCGTGCATTGGGTTAAATGACCGCTTGGAGGAGGAGGTGTGTGGATGCCGGATTTAGAGGAACTTTTCAGCCTGTTCTGCTTTGACCTCTAATGTACTCTGTTAGTCATTAAGTCATGCTTTTGCTGTGCAGCTTTAGCTTTGTATGCAAACTATAGAAGATATTGGTCTTGTAAGTTGAACATGATTTCTACAAGTAATTAAAGGGCCAGCATTACTGGAAGAAGCTCATCCAGTGCCCAACAAATTCATGGATCCACAATTTCCAAAGCAGTGATGCAGACACATGGGCTAGTTGACCACTCACTCCTTCTATACCGCTTTATCTTGTATACAGGGTCGTGGTGGCCTTAGGGCACATGACAGGGTACACCCTGCATATGAGTGCCAATCCATCATAGGGGACACACACTACAAAAAATCTGGGAACGCCAATTAGCCTAATCTGCATGTCTTTGTACTGTGGACGGAAACCCGATTACCCGGTGGAAACCCACCCAGCACGTGGAGAACCTGCAAACTCCATGCAAACAGACCAAAGGTGGGACTCTGGAGATGCAGGGCGACAGCGCTAACCACTTAGCCCACCGTGCCGCTGCTAGCTGACCACTACGAATATATATTTGAGTAGAAGTGGCGATTCCCTAGGGCCAATGATCCTCAAGTAATATGTACAGTATATACAAGTTAGCATAACAGTCAGGAAGTGGGAGAATTCCAACTTCAAATACTCAACACCAATGTGGTTAGGTAACGCAACATCACACAGAAATGTAGTAAAGTAAAAGTACAGATACATGCTGTAAAATGTAGTGGGGTACAAGTGAAAAGTATCTTCTAATAAAACTATTGAAGTTAAGTATGGATACCTAAAATACCTTAAGTAGGGTAATGAAGTAAACGTACTCAGTTACCTCCCACGTCTGAGCATGAGCAGACCCCGTCACTGATTCGCTGGAATTGTGTTGTGTGTCTGCAACACTGTTTTACAAGGCAGACTTAGCAAACTTTGAGGAGAGTGTCACTAAATTAATGAAGCTCATTGAATTAGAATCGCTGACCTCTTCTTTAATGTAGAACACTGTATTCATGCTACACCTTGTCTTTGAAACTCTCAAGGAAGAAACATTCCTGTTGACTTTCCGTACTCTTCCCTCAAAAGCCTTTAGAGTATGCTACACTGACTACGATTACCTGAGGTGGGTAGTAACGAGGTACATTTACTCCGTTACATTTACTTGTGTAACTTTTTGAAAAAAAAAAAAGTACTTTTATGAGTTGTTTTACTGCACCATACTTTTTACTTTTACTTTTTAGTAGATTTGTGAAGAAGAAACGCTACTCTAACTCATTCAGCTACACTCGACTCGCTACTTTTTTAACCATTTATTCTACACATTAGATATTCTTTATTTTTGTTAGAGAAATGCAGCCGGTGGATCTACCACGTGACTGTTTCAGCGATCAGACGTAGCAACAATAATCACTTGACTTCTTTTGACCAATCAATAACCACATGTGGTCAAATGACCGAGCCGTGAATGAGCCGTGGTAGACAGCGAAGGAAACATGTCGCAGTTAGTTTAGCTGTTTTATTCAATGTTAAAAAAATATAATTAGCAAATGAGCTAGAGGCTAAAAAAATATAAGTTTCTTACATTATTGTACACATCTTTTAATGTTATTTTGTATATGCTGAGCCATTTGTAGGGCAACTCAATATACTGTACAGTATATCCTACACTGGAAATAGTTTACACTGTTCAAACATACATATGATACCTACAGTAGGTAGTTGTTTTAAAAGTTTTATGCATTAGGACATTTGTGTTTCTTATTCCTTTATTTTGCTATTTTGTAAAGATATTAATTTTATTTGTTTATTTTATTAAAATTTATTTTATTTTTTTTGGAATTTGTATATTATTTCATCATTTTGTTTGGCTGCTTACATAATTTCTAAAAAAAAGAAAAATAAATCGGACATTATGATGAAACAGTTCTCAGTCTTTGAGTATCTTTTCACCAAATACCTTTTATTTCTACTTGAGTAATATTATTAGAAGTACGGCTACTCTTACTTGAGTACATTTTTTTGGCTACTCTACCCACCTCTGACCAACCTCAATCTGATACAACCTCAATCACCAAACACATAGTGAAATGAAACAAAAATAACTTCTTATTGTGCTGAAACAAATCGATGTGAGTAACTGCACCAATCGTGCTGGGTCTGTTTTTCCTCCCCCACTGTCAGACTGTGAATCCTCCCAATCACCCCGTCAGCCAGATACGATGATGCATTATCAGGAAAGCTCTGAGTCATACACACACACACACACACACACTCGCACACACCAGCAGGCATTACGAACCGAGCCGTGATTCATAGAGTTCGAAGAGGTCCACTGGACGCCAACTGGAATTACAAACCAATCTGCGATAAGGAGCTCTGGAGATGCCTGAGGCGACAATATTATAATCCAATCTCTGTTTCACGGGTACCTGATACACCCGAGCTGCACAGCATGCTCCATAAGGGCGCGTGTTTGCAGTAATATCCAGCATTAGCTCCAGGAAGGCATTGATTAGTTTTCTCTGACAGCAGGTTTGACAGTAGTGCAGGTTTATATTAAGATGCGTGTTCTAATACATTATCGTTTCTATAGTAATAGTTTATTCACAAGGGCACCTTAACACAATAACAGATTTAAAAAGGCTTTGTCCATATGTATGTAATACACAATTACATCGAGACCTGTCCTGAATCAGAAATGTATTAATCACTGATTCAAATAATCCTGACCGGAAAGATTAAGCGACAGATGGTTGAATGTCAATGTGTGTAAATGTTAATTAAACAGCTTAAAGCTGGCCTTTACCTTCGCTTCGACTCCGTGCCGACCGGCCTCAGAGGCGGCGTTTCCATGGCAATGGTTGCCGTGTTGGCCTTGTCCGGGTGACAGACAGGTTTACTGAGTAAAAGGAAGAAAGCAAGTGACAAATCAATGTGTGTCTTGTGACTCCTTCTGTTCATCCATCATTAGGAAGAGACAGAAGGATGGACACACACACACACACACACACACACAGTGGCAAGGGTGGAAATGTGTGGCACTGAGATACAGGAAGACATTTAGGTGCAAGCTTGTGTCTCATAAAGCTGCGACACTTGTGACACTTGTACATGTCAAGACTTTTAAAGGAGTTGTGGCCTGGGTGGTCTGTGTTCCTCTTAATACTATTAAAGAAAGTGTGGCCTGGGTATTTGTCGAGATTACAAAAGACGGAGTAGTCTGGGTCAATCTCGAGAATATTAAAGGAAGTGTGGCCTGTGTCCCTCTCAAGACTGTTAAAGAAGGTGGCCTGTTAACCTGTCCAGATAAGGAGGTTTGGCCTGTGTCCTTCTCAGGAATATTAGTGTAGATGTGGCCTGTGTCCCTTTAAGGACTATTGAAGCAGCTGTGGCCTGTGTCCCTTTGAGGACTATTGAAGCAGCTGTGGCCTGTGTCCATTTGAGGACTATTGAAGCAGCTGTTGCCTGTGTCCCTTTGAGGACTATCGAAGAAGCTGTGGCCTGTGTCCCTTTGAGGACTATAGAAGAAGCTGTGGCCTGTGTCCCTTTGAGGACTATTGAAGAAGCTGTGGCCTGTGTCCCTTTGAGGACTATAGAAGAAGCTGTGGCCTGTGTCCCTTTGAGGACTATTGAAGAAGCTGTGGCCTGTGTCCCTTTGAGTACTATTGAAGAAGCTGTGGCCTGTGTCCCTTTGAGGACTATTAAAGAAGCTGTGGCCTGTGTCCCTTTGAGGACTATAGAAGAAGCTGTGGCCTGTGTCCCTTTGAGGACTATTGAAGAAGCTGTGGCCTGTGTCCCTTTGAGGACTATTAAAGAAGCTGTGACCTGTGCCCCTCTTAAGACCATATCTTAGGAGGCGAGGTTTGCGTACCTGACAAGTGTACTTACGGTAAGGATGCATGGCTTATGTTGCTTTTATGCAACAAAGCATGGTGTATAGTCTGGTCTCTTTACCTGTGTGGCCTGTGTGTCTGTCAGTCACAGCGTACATAGCCTGGTTTATATCACTGTCCGAACCGCTGAATGAGCCGCTCCAGGTGAACTGTGTACCTGTCAGCCTTAGTACGCGTGGTGTCTGAGTTCCTTCATATCTGTCTGAGATCCTTAAAGAACATCTTTCACTGGCAGTTATTTTTCACACCAGCACTGCAGGTGCTACTGCTTATGCATTAGGAAAGAAAATATTGTAGAGGTTGAAAGCTGACGAGCAGAGTTGCCAGACAAACAGCAAATTGGCAGCTCTCATTGCCTGTGAGCACAGTTCTCTAATGTGGTGCCAGAAAAGGACATCTTGGACTCGTTTTTTATACACTTAGAGATGTTTACTTTACACAACGCTGACATAAAAATGACACTGGCAGGGTTCCAGGTACCGTACGAATCAGCGTGGTACAACAACTGGGGTCGAGGTTTTTCCAAAAGCTTTTTCACTCAGATAAAAGATAAACCGAATGTCTTTTCCATCTCGAACAGGCTGATCTGAGATCCTAATCCCAGCATGGTTTTCATTCAACAAGCTGAAACTGCACAATACCACTAAAAAAATACAGAGAAGTAAAAAGGGTGATGGAAACAGATGGTTAGTGTGTTCTACTCTCTTTGATAAAAGGTTCCTCTGCGGTTCTTTGGACTCTTAGAAAGTTGTTAAAAATTCCGAATTCCCCTGTAAAAGAGAAACCAGCTGTCGGGGGATTTTATATACAAGAGACAAATGAAACCTCCTGTAAATGAAGCCTTTTCTTTTAATAACATAGCACCCAGAAGCAGTTCTGTGTTTGTCTCAGGATTTTTTTTATGCAGAACCCTGCAGCATAATAAGCGAATACCCTTAACAGTGTAAAGCACCCTTGGTGGAGACACAATAACACAAAAGAAAGAAAGGTACTGTGTACAGACATTAATATACTGCAAAGCCTGCTATACTGCAATAACTACCACAGATAATCAGATTACAAAAGCATCAGTTTTTCAATTTTCTGATTTTCACGCTTTAATTAGCGACTTGTTAAAGTCTAGAGATGGTGAAATACTCACTTGTGAATTTGTGCTTGTGCATCAGGGCTCGGTTCTGCCCGATGTAGACAACCCACTCCAAAACCCGGCATCTCCCCACTTAGCCGGTCCGGCAACACTGAGTCCCTCTTCATGTTGATCTCAGAGTATGGACAACCCATGGCACTGAAAAGAAACACACACACACCATTTATTTAATCTTTCAACAGTTACAGTCACTATAATTGCCAGAGGTCTTCAGAAGTAAGAAGGTTCTGGAAAAGATTTCAAACATAATTGTTTCCACAGATTGCATCAGATTGCTGTTACTTGCTATCGAACATTGGACTTCTTTCTTCAGTGGATAAACTAAAAATTAAGCATTGCCCAAATTATGAAAAATTTATTGAAACTGGACCTATTATCCAAAATTCACTTTTTAGTCCTGTTTAGACATCTAAAGTGTGCATGTACAACCAATAAACATGAGGGGAAAATTGTTGTTGTTTTTGTATTGGCCAAAGAATAAAAACGCCAGTTTATCCCCAAATTTTGAACTCATATAACAAAAGCCCCTCCCCCAGCTCAATATTTACCTCCCCCCAGTTTTGCTTAACTCTGCCCAGGTGTCATTCTCCAAGCAAAATTTTAAGCAGCTACATCAGTAAATAAGGCTTACCGCTCACCTTCAGCTCTAAGTTGTGTGACATATTTTTATATCAGTAAACATTGAGGATTTCATTGTGAATTAATGCTCTTATTTAGCCCATAGTGCAAATACCAGATTTTCAACAAGCCACAGGAATCACTGAGCAATGACTCCAGACTCCTGGTGTTCCTGGTGTTTCTGGTGAAATCTGCATATTCCTTTAAAACCTCCATGAAGGCTCATCTAAGAGCAGATGGACAAAAAACTCTCATAGCACAAATATATCAACCTCAATATACCTGTCTTAATGTGATTTCTTTTGCGGCACAGGTACTCGGGAGGACCGTAAGGTGAGAAAGGCCTTAAGCGGTGTCAGAGCTAGATAGTGGCTCCAACATATCAGTCAGCTGTTAGAGTAGTGCAGGTTTAAGCTTTTGCAGAGGGCCCAGAATTTACCCTTGAGGTATACCTAAAGGTACAAAGGCTAATATTTAATGGGTAATCTGAGAGTCATCAGTGGTGGAACTGGCTGTAGAACTATCTAGGAACTTGTATTGTTTATTTGGATCTTTGTAAACAAGTTGTTAAGTGTCACCTGCAGGGCCCATGTTCTTAATTTTTTGCCTTCTGCAATTTCGATCAGGATAAATAAAGTATTTGGCTCTCAATGTGTCTTTTACACATATTTACTGTATCTGTGAGGATTTTCCTCTGGGTTCTAGAGTTTTCTCCCATCTCCTAAGTACAAGCTGGTAGAAATGCTGGTGAAGCTATACTGGCTTTTGTTGTAAAAGGACTATACTGGGTGTGTAAACGGGTGTGTTTTCACCTCGCACCACACCCCTGAGGAGGATAAAGTGCTTACAGAGTGGCGAATGCTGTAATAAATTTAATAAATAGAGCAAAACGTACGTTTAACGTATGATAAAACCAAAAATCAGTGCTAAAATAAATACACCATCATTCTTTTAAGGAATGAAAAGCCTTCATGGTGGGGTGCTCTTAAAATCTTCCTGATGCCTTACTCGTTTCAGGGCTTAATCCTCCCATTGTGATGGGAACGCAAGTTCGCATTATGTGTTTCCAAACCAGAGCTGGGACTGGACCCACACCCCGGGGAGGATTGTATTCTAGGATCCCTGTGTGCCTGAAATGAAAGACAAGCCTATTTTTATTTCCTTATTATTTATAAAAATGGAAGGGTATCTCCTTAGCTGAGTGTATTAGCATACAAATAAGATCCGGCAGGGAAGCGAGACCAGTTTCTCCAGAAGAAGGAGTGATTGGGGTACGGACAGATGGAACACATTTCACAACAGAACACACACTCTTTATTTCTTATCTTATGAAAAACAATCTTCTCTGGTTTCTGTGGTCCTGCTCCTGTTTCCAGCCGACACAAAGCTAATCTCTGATAGAGGGTGTTTGAAAACAAAGAAGATGACAGACAGAAAAAAGACAAAGACAGAGCAAGGGATGAGTTCACTAGTTCTATTCTTTGTCTTTTTATCTGTCTGCCTTAGCTTCTTGTTTAAGTTTGTGTCTGTCAATATTTCTCTCTTTTTTTGTTTATCTCTGGCCTGTTAACTACCTGTTAGGATATCTGCAGCTTGACTCTCATAGGATGGGATGAATAAGTGGTTGGATGGATGGATGAATGGATGGATGGATGGATGGGTGAATTGAGAGATAGAGAATATAAGCGTAAGACATTGACAGTAAGACCTGTTTATGTTTGAATTGGGGAATAGATAGATAATTGACAGATGGAGAAAAGAAAGGGTGTTTAGAAGTAAGGATATTGGAATGATTAATTAATAAATGCAGTATATTTAAACAAATTAAACCTCTTGTCTTGATGGATAGTAATAAGAAGGAAGAACAAATTGAATTGCTGAAGCATTTGGAGGAAAATTGATAGATGAAAAGATGGATTGATGAATGAACAAAAAGAAGGAATGGCTTGATAGAGGGATGGATGGATAGATGGATAAATAAATATAACGTAGGAAGAATAAATTGGTGACGTGGATAGATAAACATCTATGATTTTCCATTCTTTTGGATGTAAAGATAGAAGGGTGGATGGATGGATAGATGGTTGGATGGAATGATTGACCTGAACTTGAGCTGGTGAGTTAAACAACGTAGTAATTATTTTATGATAAGCACACACACACACACACACACACACACCTGTGATGTCCAGAGTAGCGAGCTCCTTTGACGTGTCCGACTCCTCGGCACCCAGGTGTAGGACATCCACTTTGCTCTGATTCACTTGTATCGTCCAGACCTACAGGGGGCAACAGAGAGCAAACATTACACACCATGAAACAACACACACACACAGCCATCTCAATTGACCAGTGCATATTTTCCTCATTGTGCAATACTCTTTCTTGCTTGCGTTACTATGGATACCGCAGAGAGTATGTTCCTCTGGATTATTCAGCCTCATTCCCACCTCGAAAAAACATCTCACTCACTGACTGGTGGCTGTAGGGTGTGTCCAGTTTTGGTGCACCACCCTGCGGGATGGATATCCGGGCTGTCTGCGTCCAGCCAGAAATCGTACTCGTCCGCCCAGCCGTCGAAATGGATCTGACGGGGCAGACAGAGTGGAGGTCATTTAAAGGTCAGAGGTCAGACTGGGATCTCATATAATGTATTATTTCCCTGAATATAGAGTTGAGTAGGTGTCGGATTTTCATGTTTGATGTGCTGAAAGACATGTTTAGAACATCTAAAGTGCAGTGCAGTGGGCAGGGCAAACGTCTAAGAAAAGACAAAGGCAGGGGGCTTAAATCACATGTGGGTGGGTTTACGACATTGCTGTGGACGTCACTATGTACCTTCACTCTGTGCTCGTCTCGATCCACCACTGTAGCCACTCTGACCATCACAGGGTTCCTCACGTCCACCGCCTCCAGTTTCATGTTCACCTGGAGACTGTGCTGAGGCTTCTGCAGGGACACATGAAGACATAACGCTGTGGACAAAAACACGAACTGTGTGTATGCAGGAGACCTGTGCAGACATTTCCACACACACAAACACAGACGTACACTCAAACACACACACACACGATTGCTCCCTCACCGCTTTGAAGGCCCTGGCAGGAGCAGGTAATGAGCTCGTCTCCTCCAGGTACCTCTCCCAGGAGAAGTTCTCCGCATCAGGGTAACCTGCGGCACACACGACTGAATCAGAAAGGATGCCATAAACACTTCTTCTTTTCATAAAACAGAAATTCTGGGAGTGTGTTATGGAGGAGAACATGTTTATAAATTAATCAAGCTTGATGGGAAGGCTGAGGCTCCTCCAGACTTCTGCTAAACATCAGAACAACATCAAACATAGAAGAAGAATCACTGCAATAAACAATCATCATAAAGTCATTATCATCATCATCTGTTTACTATATTCTCTTTTTTCTTGTCTATCCATAACTTTTCTTGCTTTCTTTACTTTCTTGCTTTATAAATCCACCCCCTTTTGTTCTTCCTCTTACCTGGAGGTGTGGTCAGGGTTCTGCCGTTCTCCTGACACCAGCCAACTGGATGGATATACGGACTTGTCACATCACACCTACAGATACAATATTACACAAAGACAGAAAAATGTATGTTACAGTACAAAACTCACTACAGAGAAAGAGAGAGAGAGACAAAAAGGGTAGACATATAATAAAAAGAAAGACAGATAGACAGAGGAACAGATGTAGAACTAAGATGGAGTAGGGCGAGGGATGTACAAGTTAGATAGAAAGAAATAAGAAAAAAGTAAGAGTAAGACGGGGGCAGGCAGGAAGAAAAAGAAAAGGAGAGGTGGAGGACAAAATAACAGGAGGTATAAAGGGAAAGAAAGTGACAGGGTGAGAAATACAGAAGAAGAGAAGTGTATAAATAAAAAAGAGGGACAAACTGAGAGAGACGGATGCACGAGCCAGGAAAGCAAGACAGATGGGGTGATGTAGGAGTAAAAGAAATAGGTGGACGGGGGGCGGGGGGGGGTGTATTCAACAGCTAAGAGAGTGTGTGCATGTGCGTGTGTGTGAGAGAGAGAGATAAATAGAGAGCAAGAGAGGGAGACAAAGTGAAAGACAATCCTCTGGCTCTACCTAGAGTCCAAACACAACCTCACACAGCTAAAGTATATCGATGAAACACTGCCCTCTAGTGGTTGCTTATTTTAAAGCCGTCTCTTACAGAGTGTCCTCCCCACATGGAAAAGTCCCATAGACCTACACTGTGTTCCTCGCACCTCAACACCCTAAGCACAAGTGTTACATAGAACCTCAGGTGGGTGTAAAAGACGTTTCCGGTCACCAGTAGTCGTAGCTCTCGTCCCAGCCATCAAAGTGCACCAGGAGACGGCAGTCCACCATGTCCCTTACGGTGGAGACGCAGACGAGCAACGGGTTCTTCTTATCCACTGCCTCCAGCTTCATCCCCATCCTGAAGCCTAAAGGCGTGACTGTCTGCAGAGCACACACACACACACACACACACACACATTAACAAGGAAGAAGTAAACCTGCAAGCCTTGAATATTACTCCGTCCTTCAAACAAGAAGCTATTAGGAAAGGCTATTCTAGACATTTAAACTTGATGTGACCCAAAACCTCTATGCATCACTTCCAAAATCAAATCTGTTCATCTCCACGCTACAATGACATTCGTGCACTTGCTCTATTACTGAAGATATTGAGAATCGTTTCTGAGGACGCTTACAGTGTTGTGGTTGTGGAACAGAGACTTGGGAGCTGCCTGCAGTTTGTTGGTCTTTAGATACGAACTCCAGCTGAAGGCATCACTCTTCATCCCTGCGAATAGAGTCAAGCAGGGCTGTAATTACCCTCACACCCTGGAGGAGGAGCTCCTCTTAAAACACAACACATTTCCATTATACATCATTTACACTTCAAAATGCAGTTAATATAAGTGGCTTTTGTGTCCTGTCGAATAATTTCTCATTTTATTTAAATTGTTGATAATTTAATAACAAATTCACAATTATAACTCCACACTAGAGGGTAGTTAGCGTGTAGTTGTCCGACGTTGTGTCATCATTACCATTCTTGCTTGACCACCAGGGGGCACCAGTATTTTATTTTAAACACATGGATGTTACCATTAGCACATTACTATTACGCTGGAAATGGGTAGCTAATGTAACTAAAGATCACAAAGATCTTCAAAAGCAGTAAAGAACATTATGCTCAGACGATCCTGTTTCTACTCGCTAGCATTTAGAGTGAGAAGCCTCAGGCTAGGGGGCCTCCGAGTGGCGCAGTGGTAAAGCGCTCGCCTTATCATCCGGAGATCGCTGGTTCAAACTCCGGGTGATGCTGTTTTCCTCTCGCAGCCGGAGGTCTAGAGAGCGCTGATTGGCCGAGCTCTCTCAGGGGGGGAGGGATGAGAGGTACTTGCGCTCCCACATTAATCACGGCTCTACAGCCAATCAGGGGCGTCTGTGAGCTCGCGCACGCGGAAGGAGCGGCTAGAGCTTTTCTCCGAGAGTGTTACTCCGCCCCTAACGGTGCGTGAGCGAGCAGTTCGAAAAGATGCAGTCGGCTCGCGTCACGTGGTTCGGAGGAAACACGGGATAGCTTTCGCCCTCCCGACTGAGTGGTGGTAGTAGCCTTAATGTGGGAGCCCCCTAGTGACGAGGAGGAACTGGCCACGAGTAAATTGGGGAGAAAATCGGGGAAAAAGAATTGGACAGGACTAAATAAAATAAAAAAAAATAAAAAAAAGAAGCCTCACGCTAGCACATTCTACGATGCTAGCTTGTTCCTAATAGCAGGCTGTTGATTTTATAGCGCTCATTACCCAACTACCTCTCTGATCATATGATCTCAACCAGCGGAGAGTAAACGTTTTACCAGACTAATGGTCTTGAGGTCATTTCCCAAGAGCTGGTAATCATAATTGAAAAATAAAATAAAATAAATAATAATTGTTTAGCTCTCTCCTGATGAAGGGAAACGAGTTCCAGATAAAAACTGGATGATTTGGGTGATAAAAATCCCCAGAAATGTATTTCTTCTTTTACGTCTACAACTTCTTAAATAGGAATGACTTACTTTTAAACTTTATAAATCCTTTTAATGTGGAGTTTAATGTATTAAAAATAAAAAATTATAACCAGTAAAAATTTACAGAAAAATCATCTATTCAAATTTGTTCAGTTATATTCAGTTATAAATATATAATAAGGAAAACTAATGATGGACATAAAAGCTTTACATTGCAAAATAAATGATGATATTTCTGAACAACTGAAGCGAGACATCTGATATAGGCCTATCTTTTGCAACTGTCCAGCGCTCTATATCCATCTCTTTATCTTTATCTGATTTCACTGTGATTTCGATAGCCTCAGTGTGTAGCTGCGTGTTCATCCGTATGTTCGTTGTGTTGCTGTATTTCGTTTCCACGTTGTATCGTACCTTTAGGCGGATGCAGCTTGTGCCCTGTTTTCTCGCACCAGCCCACGGCGTGGATATCAGGAGAGCTGCAGTTCACCCAGAAATCGTAACAGTCGGAGTAATTATCGAAGTGCAGACGCAATCTGTAGCCGGATACCTGCGGGGAAAAACACAACACAACATAGTGAACAGAGTCTGGGATGGGAATGTAATCAAAAAGGGGGAGGAGTTACTACAATGTTAGCATTTAAACATGATACAAACATATCCCAAAGTGCTTTATTCCTCTTATACCACAGGACGTATTAAACATCAGTACGTCAGACTGTTTATCTGGTTATAATTACTGCTCCATGCAGCGGGTTGGGTTAGTGGCATACACGGTACTGATGGCAGGTCGTTACCTCGGCGACGGACAGGACGCAGTACATGGCGGGCTGCAAGGGGTTGATGCCCTCCAGTCTCATACCCACTCTGAATCCGTTTTTATTCTGTGGAAAGCACTGGTGCTGCAACATAAACATAAACACACAGCATTTACATCCACATATATATACTGCTGACGCCCTCATTTTCGTCACTCTTGGTAAACGCGAGTAACAAAGGTTATCAGAAGTGTCTCAGACATTGTTAAAATGATGAGCGAATCCGTCAAATAGTGGAGCTCATAAAGCTTTTATGCAAAAATTCTAAATTTCCCCAAAATTCTAAGAGCCGTCCTTTTAGCCGTGCGTCAATGCTACTCCTGCTCTCTCACCTCTTTAAAGAGTTTGCTGGGAGCAGCAATGGCTTTCTCCTGCTCCAGATATGAAGCCCAGCACCATGATTTCCTCCTCCCTCCGTATGAAACCACTAGCATAGAGATATCAAAACCCTTGGATTAAAACCATATTATTTATTCAAGCCTGGTTTACAATGTTACTAAATATATATATATATATATATATATATATATATACAATACACAGTGAGTTTAATTCACCAGCAATATTTTAAAGTGTTAAAGCTTAAAGACTTACGCTGTCTGAGCAGAGCTGTGTCTCCTCTGCGCTTCCTGCGACCACGTGGACCTCCCCGAGCCGGCCGCCGGCCCTCTTTCTCTTCCTACATCAGCACATATGGATGTTAATAACTTCCTTCTTCCTACTTTAAAAACATCCATACATAGTCGTGAAGTACCGCCCACAATCAAAACTACAGCATGATCAAGCTACATGGGGCCAGGGGTAGCTCAGTGGCATTGGACTAGGGTTCGGAAGATCCCAGGTTCAAACCCCACAACCACCAAGTTGCCACTGTTGGGCCCTTGAGCGCGGCCCTTAACCCTCAACTGCTCAGATGTATAATGAGATAAAAATGTAAGTCGCTCTGGATAAGAGCGTCAGCCAAATGCCTAAATGTACACGAACTCATAGCGGCACTTTACCCCTTTTCTCCCTATAAGGAGTGTGTTCTAAGCCAGTCAGGGTCAGGAAAAAGGGGAGTGGTCTATACAGCGTTTACTTCCAGTGAAGCATGAGCAACCTCATTGTCAGAGAAAAGGGGCGTGACCATTGTGCCTGTCCGTCACAATAAAAAAAGTGTGGCCTCCATACCTGTCAGCTTTAGATAAGGGGGTGTGGCCTATGTACATGGTAATCCTAATAAAGGAGGTGTGGCCTTCATACCTGTCAGCATCAGATACGGAGGTGTGGCCTATGTACCTGTCAATCTCAATAATGAAAGTGTGGCCTCCATACCTGTCAGCTTTAGATAAGGGGGTGTGGCCTATGTATCTGTCAATCTTAATAAAGCATGAGCATGAAGCATGAGCAACCTCATTTTCAGAGAAAAGGGGCGTGACCATTGGGCCTGTCAGTCACAGTAAAAAAGGTGTGGCCTCCATACCTGTCAGCTTTAGATAAGGGGGTGTGGCCTATGTACATGGTAATCCTAATAAAGGAGGTGTGGCCTTCATACCTGTCAGCATCAGATACGGAGGTGTGGCCTATGTACCTGTCAATCTCAATAATGAAAGTGTGGCCTCCATACCGGTCAGCTTTAGATAAGGGGGTGTGGCCTATGTAGCTGTCAATCTTAGTAATTGAGGTGTGGCCTCTATACCTGTCAGCTTTAGATAAGGGGGTGTGGCCTATGTACATGGTAATCCTAATAAAAGAGGTGTGGCATTCATACCTGTCAGCATCAGATACGGAGGTGTGGCCTATGTACCTGTCAATCTCAATAATGAGAGTGTGGCCTCCATACCTGTCAGCTTTAGATAAGGGGGTGTGACCTATGTAGCTGTCAATCTTAATAAATGATGTGAGGCCTCCATACCTGTCAGATTCAGATAAGGGGTGTGGCCTGAATACCTGTCAATCCCATTAAAGAAGTGTTTTGGCTTAAGTCTAAACTCCAATTTAATTAATTTGCATAAAAAAATTGCAAAGCAATAACAATAAATAAGAGACACTGACGTGATCTACTTCCTCCTCCTCCACCACCTCCGTCACTTCGTCCACCTCTTCCTCCACCCTCTTGACTGAGTGTGGTCTCTTCCTTCTGACCCGAGGAACCTCAATGTTCATTCTGGAATCTTCTTTCACAGACTTGATCTCTCTGCAGGAGGAGGAATAGAAGTGAGTGATGGCTCACTGTCTTAAACTTTTCTGAAGAAGTTCATAAATACATGTAGAAAGCTGTAAGGCATATCCATGGTTAAAGAATATAAAACATGGAGGTAATGTTGTGCTTGCTAGTTTTGAGGGAGATAAAATGTATGATGAATGTTTGTTGAAGTTTCGTGGAGTGTTTTTGGACGTGTCACAGTTAAGAGAATGTTTGCTGATTACTGTGCTGGGTTTTGGGTCATGTTAGGACAATTTCTGGGAAAAAAATTTGGTGGAACCTCTCGAAGGTTTGATGGAGATTCTTTTATAGTTTATACAGATGTGCAGCTGTTACATAGCGTCTAGTGCCAATGTTCCGTTCAGTTAGGAGACGGTTTGGTGAAGGATCTGAGAATGTTTATTGAAGGATTGTTTGATTTCCTGGAGTTCTGGGAATGGTCAAGGAGTTATCATCAGAGGTTTAATGAAATGTTCAACGATGGTTTGTATCTCAAATGCAACTCTTCGATGGTCACTCACGCCTGCTGCTCTAGGTGTAAGCTGCCGTTGGTGCAGTGACGCCCCTCAGGCAGGAAGTGGGGAGCAGTTTCTTTCCTGTTACTGCAGACATGTTCATGACCATAGTGCACTTCAATTGACAGAGCTGTGGACAAAAAAAAAGAAGAAAGTCAATAGTTACATACTTTCACACACATTCTCATAGTTGCATTTTGTAGTACTTGCCCTCTTGTGCTGTAGGGACACTCCATGTGGTGGTAGCATGAGCCTTTTTGACCCCTTCCTCATCTCCCACATCTGTTATGACCTCCAGCACCCCGAATTCATTTACACGAAACTAGGGAAAAGGAAAAGAAGGTCTAAGGACAGCTCCTTCACATCCATCTGTAAAAAGATCCTCACAAGACATGTATCCTAATGCCACTTTCTTAATGAAACATTATCTCAGGACCACAAACCCTGCTTCAAATCACTCCCTATCAGTCTATGAACATTCAGCAGTAGAAGAAGCACTGCATCATGGGTCCTGAGCACAGACCTTGAGCTGGCTGCCAGGTAGGGTTCCCACTCCGTCGCTCCACTCCATCGCCCCATACGTGTCAAACTCAGGGCTCGATCGATCCATGACAGAGAACCACACAGAGATCTGAAACGGACACAAACACCTACTGTAAACTACAAACATATACTGTAATAAACTGTAAAATTATCCTAAACTGTAATGATAAATGTTAAATTGTAGAAATAAACTGTAGGCCGAAACTATAAACCACATGAAACAATAAACAAAAAGTAAACATTACAACAAAGAACCGATTGAAACATTAAAACAAGTAAACATAACAATTAACTTTGGACATAAACTGTAAACAAAAACATGAACTTTAAACATAGACACAAACTGTACACCTAAACATAAACAGAAAACTGTAATAAAAAAAACTGTAAACACAAACATAACCCGTTAACTATAAACAAACATCAAACCTTCAACTGTAAACACAGAAATAACTGTAAACACAAACATAAACATCAATCTGCAAACAAACTCTAAACACCAAGCATAAAATGTGAACACAGTAAACATGTATAAACTGTTAGCAAAAAGTCAAGATAATCAGCAAACTGAGTGAAAACAAAATGCTGTCTGTTAGCATAAACTCTAAACAGAAAGTAAACAAACTGGACTGTGAATAAACTGTAAACAAATGCAAACTATACAAAAACTGTAAACATAAACATGAACTGTAAACTGTAAACAAAAACAGTAGACATAGGCACAAACCTTTTACTCAACATAAACAAACCAAAAACTGTAAACATAAACAGTGAGTAAACTGCAGGCATAAACAACTGTTAAACTTTTAACTATAAACAAACATCGAATATTAAACTGTAAACATGAACATAATCTGTAAACCTGTAAACTCTAAGCATAAAATGTGAACATAGTATAGAAATATAAACACAAATATAAACTGTAAGGAAACAGTATGCGAACAAACAACCTACTGTAAAAATGTCTGTATTTGTATTTGCAGTCAAGTATATTATTATTATTATTATTATTATTATTATTATTATCATCCTCGACCTCTAGAGGTCGCTGTTTCTTACAGCTCTGAAATTCAAACTTCTTTTATCCCTCGTTTAAACAATGAAATCAACGAGAAATAACGACAAAACATAGACAAATCTTTTTTTCTTCTTAATTTTCAGACCAATATCCTGAGGTTTATACAGACCTACTGCACAGATGTGATATTTAGCACTGCTGTCTGATATCAAACCTAATCCAGAAGAGCACAGCACCTGAGCCACGTGATTCTTGTTATTATATATCTATGACTAGATGGCTGGATATCTGATGACTGGAGTGAGTGTGATGGGAATCTCAGCAGGCTGGAACAGAAAAGTGTGTGTGTGGAGTGTGTGTGTGTGTGTGTGTGTGTGTGTGGAGTGTGGGAATCTGTTATTAGTGATGAGAGCTGTACAGGACTATAAGAGCTCAGATTAGAGACTTGAATAGATACATTAAAAAAAAACAACAACCAGGATCTAATTTCTGAATAGACTCATTAATAAATACCTTCTGACCTGGAGTGTTTGATATAATAATAATAATAATAATAATAATAATAATAATACAGATCTGAGTTTTTGACCTGTCTATTAATTTCCCAGTCATTATAATAAAACACGTCTCGTCCTCATTAATGAAAGCTGACTTTCTGGATAGCTCACTTTTTCTTCGCAGTTATATAGATATACATTTATTTATTTATATAAGATATATATTTATATTTTTTTAAAGCAAAGAAGAAGAAAAAAAAGCTCAAAATGGCGGAGCAGGAATTAATTCTGTAACTCTCTCTCTCTCTCTGATACTGAAAGCCCTCTCAGCATTACAGAAGTCTCAGTGCAACTCTGATCAGGTGGACACAATGTCAACAAACGCATTCCTATTGTTGTTGTTATTATTATTGTTGATTGATTGATTGATTGATTTGTTTCCGTCTTGTATGATCAGCGTCATGAAAGCGAATATAGTAAGCGTTAAAAGCTTTTTCTCTTATTAAAAATCACCCAAACACACCCGAACACACGCACACACTCAGTATAAACACCTTATACTCTATTCATCTGATGTTTTTGTTGCGTTTCCGGTTTAACTCTGATCTTGTTACATTGTAGCGTTTTACTCACACTGAAAGCTCTTCCTGCCTCGCGCGCTGCTGGGCGTTTTTTTTTTTTTTTTTTTTTACACTTTTATAGCCAAGTTAAAGTCGAAATACGCGTCGGGCAAATAGAGTAAAAAGTGCAGCGCCGTGCGGAACAGAACATCATCCCGTCCAGAAGCGAAACGCGCGGCCACAGCAGTTTGATTCGAGTTTTAATTTGTCTCTTACCTAAATTCTCCCACGACTAATGCCCAGTTGCCCAGGCAGCGGACACAGTGCGCATGCGCAGTACTGCTGGAGCTGCTGGTGCTGCTGCACAAGATGCTAAGTTTGTCTAAAACAACAAAAAATTAAAAAAAAATTTTTAATATGACTGATGGAAATTTTGACATAATTTATTATTTTTTTCTTATCAATTGTGTATTGATGATTTATCATCATAGATTTTGGCACTATAGTGTGTGTTGATATTTGTATATGATGTAACTAGATTAAAAAATAAATAAATATATATATATATATATATATATATATATATATATATATATATATAAAGGGGAAAAATCCTATTTTAAAATCTAGTTACATCATAAACATATATCTACACACACTATATGGCCAAAATCCATAGGGTTTAATATGATGTTGGCCCCGCCCCCTTTGCAGCTATAACAGCATCAACTCTTGTGAAAAGGCTTTCCTCAAGGTCTAGACGTGTGTTTATGGGAATTTTTGACCATTCTGCCAGAAGCGCATTTGTGAGGTCAGACACTGATTTTGGACGAGAAGGCCCAGCTCGCAGTCTCACCGCTCTAATAAAGTCATGTGCAGCAGTCGTGTTGAAATTGGTATGGGGTTGCTTTTCAGGAGTTGGGCTCGGCCCTTTACTCCCAGCAAAAGGAACTCTTAATCCTTTAGCATACCAAGACATTTTGGACAATTTCCTGCTCCCAACTTCCAACATCACTGCGTACCAGTGCACAAAGCAAGGTCCATTAAGACATGGGCAAAAATTTCAAGAAGCACACTCCTAAATCTTGTGGAAAGTCTTCCCAGGAGGGTTGAAGCTGTTATAGCTGCAAAGGGTGGGCCAACATCATATTCAACCCTATACTTGTGCCAAAACTATAAAACTGCGACAGGGGTAGGGGTAGCTCAGTGGTTAAGGCATTGGACCACTGTTCGGAAGGTCCCAGGTCCGAATCCCATGACCACCAAGTGTCCCTGTTGAGCCCTCAACTGCTCGCATGTATACTGAGATTAAAATATAAGTCACTCTGGATAAGCTGTTATAGCTGCATATCAACTGCCAAATGCCTAAATGTGAACTACAATAAACATGTAGTAGCAATTACAGATCAATCATGTGTAGTGTTTAAAGAAAAAAACATGGAAGACAATTAAAATTACTTAAATAAGGAGCAATATTCAATTATTTGTCACATGTACCTTACAGCATAGTGAAAAACTAATTTTCACATATGCCAGTTAGCTGTGGTCAGCGTGCATGGTTGACCAGGATACAGCAACCTTGGAGCAGATAAGGTAAATGTCCTTGCTCAATGGCTCAGCAGTGGCAACTTGGGAGTACTGGGGCTCGAACCCCTACAGTAGCTTGTCTCAGGTAGCCAGTTAATTGGGTCTCTAAATCAGCTAGTAAGTTTTTGTTAATTTAGGTTGTTAAATTATGTTGTATGTAGCACCTTGGTCCTAGAGGAATGTTTTTTTTTTCTTTCGTTTTACTGTGTACTAAACTGTATATGGTTAAAGTGATAATAAAGCCTACTTGACTTGACTTGACCCTTGACCTCCCAATCAGAAAACCAGTAGCCTACAGTCTACAGCCTGTTGGAGTGGCCTGGTGGATCACTGGAGTGGAGTGGTGGTTCAAATGGCTAAGAATCTACTGTAGGTTGTTAATTTAAGGATCTGGGTTTGAGCCCTGCCATTGTTGGGTTACCATTTACCATACGACCCAGCATTCAGTGTTGGTCCCAAGCCCAGTTAGAAAAAAGGGATCGTTGCATTAGGAAGACCAGCAGGATACCTGTGGAATTTGGCTACTCTTGACCGAAGAACAAAAAGAAAAAGAGGGGATGGTTTAGACATGTACAGAAGAGGGATGAGGGGTGGAAGAAATGCTTTCTACAATATTAATACATTCTGTTTGTACAAATCACTGGGGTGTTTTATCATCCTGTTTGCTCTACCGTACTATTTTTCTCACAGCAATATTCTACTCGAGGTTTACAGCAATTTATTTATGATGAGAGATTTTCGCCCCAAGGACGCTGTTACCATGAGAATATAATGCCATTGCATCACTGCTCGGTTTAGTATTTTATCACAAACTATACCAAGAGTATTATTTTATGCTTAGTATGAGTTAGTGAGTGACACAGACATAAATTAGGACCTTTCTGTTGCAAAAAAAGAAGACATTAGAAGGTCTATCGTAGTGCTCTTATGTAGATTAGACTAAACTAGACTTTTTTTTTGTTTATAAAAATGCATGGTCATCTATAATAGCGTTATTACTCAACTAGAGGATACCTGTGGCTCCACCCATGTGCAGATCCTGACATCTGCAAGCTACTACTGTATTACCTGCAAAAAGAGAGCGCGGTCAACTTGCTGCCGCTCCAATGTTTCGGCAGCCCTTATTTCTGCCTGTCGTGAGCGCCGTCGCTGTAGTCTGATCCGGGGTTTCAGTAGCCCTGAGCTCGGCCTGACGTTCCAGTTTTTGACGTAGACTACACTGCATACTGTGAGGACACTGACTTCTGTTACATTTGATGAGGAATGCCTGTGACACACTCACAATGTGACATAAAAGTTGATGCTGCCTACTGTTACAAAAAGATTCGCTGAATCAGGTTTGGCATATATGATTCACAAAGTTCATGCGCATTACCAAAAATACAACAAATAATATAAACTCAGGTGCGCGTTAATCTAAAGTAGTTTTAAATTTTCAGCAAAAACGTCTATTTTTGGACGGCAGCAACGGAACAAAAGGAATCACTTAGTGCATGAGTAATAGTGATTCATTTACCTTAGTGATTCTCTCAAAAGGCAGAATAATTTCCAAGTGAAACATGAGTAGGTTAGTATCAAGTGTTTCTGCTTTGACAGTGTTTCTGAAGCTCCATGTTCAGCAAAATCACTGATTCTACCTTTAACATGGCCTTAACATGTGAAGGTCTGAGAGAATAAATAGAATTAAACATGATCAAATTTTAAAAACTACCCACCTACATACCTACTGTACTGTACTGTACACTTAACTTCATAAAATACAGAAAATGTGTGTTAAAAATAAACTATTTTTGACAGATCTGGCATCCCTAAAAATTTCAAGTTTTAGAGAGAGGATTTTATATATACCCCAAAAATAGACAATTTTCAGCATTTTACTGTCTCACTTCAAACAATAATAATATTAAATGCAAATGATTCATATTTCTTCAAAAGTATTGATAATGGTGTAACTGGTGCTTTATTACTGGAAAGTGGTTTTTGGTTTTAGCTTACAGTTTTTCTCAGTCGCTTTGGTGCGTTTCTCAGAACACTATTAACATTTCTCAAGTGCATTTCTCAAAACAATTAGTGCAAACTGCAAAACCTAGTGAATAGCCTGCAAAAGCACGTCACATGCTCAAAATTGATAATCTAGTCCTCAAAAGCAAGTATTCATGTCAATGAAACTGTCAGTGCCATCAAAATTAAAAGTCTTGACACCATCTTTATGAACAAGATAGTCAAATGGCTTTGTCATGTTTTCACTATGACAGTTTATAATTTCAGTGTTTTCCATTGCGAAAATATTTGGTGACACCTGAAAATGCTCAAGACAGCACTATGGCCTACTTGTACAGCCATTTGAAATGTGCAGTAAAGTTACTGTAGATGTTATGGGAGTTTTGGGAGTAACTGAGACACTGAATACGTACGTTTTACATTTTTACTGTATAAGTGTTTGTAATTCTACAGCATTGTGCAAAAGAAAAATATGCTACAGTCACTTGTTTACTGTAGAATACATGTAAACATAAAGAGCTGTGCACAAATGTGAACAATATACAGTACATGTACAGTACATACAGTATTGTACAGTACTGTAACATACAGGTACAGTAAATCATTCTGGCACATCCAGACGTTCTTGTCTGTCTGGCCACATATTTTCATCTACATCACAACGAATGTTATCCCTCGCAATGCAGCGAGGAAAGTATCTCCTGGAGTGGCGAATCCATCCTCTGCAGGACTCTGCTGTGATGTTGTCACATGCTGCATCCATGGCTGCTAGCGAGGCCATTTGCTTATGTGGATGCCGGTCATAAACTTTCCACCTCCAGGCAGAGAAAAACTCCTCTATTGGATTAAGGAATGGGGAATATGGAGGGAGATATTCAACCAGCATTCTTTCATGTGCTGCAAACCACTCTCTGACCAGATGGGAGTGGTGAAAACGGACATTATCCCAGACAACAACATACTTGCTGAGTTGGCCTCCACCCATCTCATTCTCAGGGACTAGGTCCCTGTAAAGAGTGTCTAAAAATGTCAGGAGATGTTGGGTATTGTATGGACCAAGAAGGGGGATATGGGTGAGGACGCCGTTGTCTGAGATGCCTGCACACATGGTAATATTCCCTCCGCGCTGACCAGAGACTTCAGTGGTTGCTCTCCGTCCAGTGCGATTTCTTCCACGCCTTCTGCCTTTGGCCAGATTGAAACCTGCCTCATCAACATATATGAATGTGTGCAGTGGTTCCCTGGCTTCCAGCTCCAGTACACGCTTTAGAGAGAGACAGAAATGCAATTTCACAATTGTCCTGTGTATAGTAACAAACAGTAATGCATGCATTTGCTAAAACACATTGTAGAGTATGTTTTGTAGAATTGCTAGTGTACTGCATGAAACTACAAAGTACTGTAAAGCAGTTTACAGTGCTGAACATAGAAGACCTGCTTTACCTGCACATACTGGTGACGGATCTCCTTCACCCTTCCACTGTTTCCTTCAAATGGCACTTTATACAATTGCTTCATGCGGATTTCATTTTTTTTTGAGAACTCTGTCAATTGTTGAAATTGAAACAGAT